>NW_015557097.1:728612-736324 GCF_001515605.1 Sinocyclocheilus anshuiensis | reverse complement strand
ATGAATTGCAGTGAAACTGTTGTACAGTTGAATTTATTTATACCATAGTCCAGTGTTTCCCAGGTGGCATATATATACAAACTCATTCTCTACCAGCAGGAGGCGCTGTTTGAGTGGTAGAGATCAAGGTTTCCTGGTAAAGGCTGTACACAAAGCAGCGCTCCGCTCAAAAAACACTACTTTATCAGACATAACATGCAAGATTACATGAAAATGACATCCAATTTTCTGAAGACAGTTGGTTTCCTTCAGAAATACAGTGATATAAAAACACCCGCACTCAATGTATGGGAAACACTGTAGTCTCATAATTGAAGTGTAAATTCTGCAGATTACATCATTGTCCAGTATTGTACTGTCAGCAATTTATTATAAAAACGTTTTCATAATTGTAACATACATATTTACATACATAATTATTCAGGTGCATGTGTAATAACTTGTGAAAACTTGAGGCTACAGCAGCACTTCTTCTTCGTCGTCTTGTCTGATGCACTCAACCAAGCATTCTAACCCCTCCCCACCCACCAACCATTCGAATTTCCCTAGGCGGGAATTATTTTAATGATATTCTAATGGACCGCTTTGTGACATCACAAAACCCAGAAAACAAACGCTGTAGTCCAAACGAACCGTTGGTTGTAGTTCTTGAAAAGGGATTTTTTAAAAACGAAATATCTCCCTTTGGAGTGGACTTTGAGATTTGTAAGTTTGAAGATCTTTTTTATGCCCAAACATACACACTACACATTGACTACAATTCAAAAAGTGAAAAAGTATAACAGGACCCCTTTAATGTTGAAATATTAATTTGCATTGTTTCAGGAATTATATATTTTTTCTGAGTCTGTTTAACAGGATTCCAACATGTTGCTTTTGCTAGATTCTTCTTTTCGTGATGTTTCTATTAAATAGAAAAATAAGTGGTTGGCCTAGATGAAGATAAAGTCTAAACATCATTCCAGTCTGGATATGACTGTTAATGTGATTTGTAATGCATGTAATGTATTTCAACGATTTCTTTCATACTGATTAAGGTTTGAATCCCTCTCTTTCTGTATACAGGCCTGCATGCCGATTTTACGGTTGTTGTTGTTAGTCCCTCAGTAAAAGTGAAAGAGAATGAGGGTAAGTTTTATTTTCTTTTTTCTGTTTATACTTGTCTTTCAGTTACAGCCTAATTGTTTCTGTGTGGCAGTAATCAGCTAAATTAAAAAAAATTGAAAATTTTATATGTCTGTATAGGTTTTGCACTCGAGAATAGAGAATAGCTGTTTTGGATGATTCAAGGACTCAGTTTTTGATGTGAAAAACAATTATGCACAAAGTATTACATTTTTTTCAGGAGTTGATTTGAAATGTTCCTACACCGCTGACTTTGGTGCAACACCCAGAATAGAATGGAAGTTTAAGGATCTCAAGGGCTATCAGTTTTTTATCTACTTTGCTGGAATGATAACTGGTATGGATAAAAACTGTTGTCATCCAGTGTCATCACTGTAACCTGTAATTGAAATGAACATAAAGAAAAGATACAGCATTATGCATCTTATTTCTTTCTGTAGCTGAATATGAAGGCCGTATCACTGTGTATGATGGAGGACTGAGATTTAACAAGGTGACACAAGCAGACAGTGGAGACTATGACTGTGAGGTTTCTGGCAATGGTGGATATAATGAGAAGACCATCAAGCTTACGGTCCTTGGTAAATCTGAGTAGTAAAAAAAACGTATATGAGTCATTTTGCAAAAATTTTGCTTTGATGAAACAATGTAATACACCAAACAGCCTTGTTATTCCCACTGTAATTTCCTCCACTACAGTGCCTCCTTCCAAGCCCGTATCCAGAATTCCTTCATCAGTCACAACAGGAAATAATGTCCGCCTGACCTGCTTTGATGCAGATGGCTCCCCTCCATCCACCTATAGGTGGTACAAAGACAACACTCCCCTCCCTGAAGATCCAACCAAGTTCCCCAATTTTAAGAACCTCACCTACAAGATGAACGTCTTCAATGGTAACCTGGTGAGTGATCATCTACAATACTAGAAAATACATCATACATACATACATACATATATATACAGTGGGTATAGAAAAGAATCACCCCCTTTAAAATAATCACATTTTGTTGCTTTGCAGCCTGAAATGAAGACAGACACAGCTTTTGTTTTATCCAGCTGTATTTACTGTATTTAAAAAAAATAAAAATACAGAATCACTGAGTTGGAAAAAGGATCTCCCCCTTGTGCCAGTATTTTGTTGAACCACCTTTTGCTTTAATTACAGCCTTTAGTCTCTTGGGATATGTCGCTACTAACTTTGCACATCTAGACTTTGCAATATTTGCCCACTCTTCTCTGCAGAACTGCTCAAGTTCAGATAAATTTGATGGTGAGCGTTTGTGGACTGCAGTCTTCAAGTCATTCCACAGATTTTCAATGGGGTTTAAGTCTGGGCTCTGACTAGGCCATGCAAGGACATTATCTTTTTTCTCTTCAACCATTGGGTGGTCAGTTTTGCTGTGTGCTTTGGGTCATTGTCATGTTGGAAGGTAAACCTTCTTCCCATTGGCAACTTTCTGGCAGAGGGCAGCAGATTTTCCTCAAGAATTTGATGATATTTTGCCCCATCCATTTTTCATTCTATCTTGACAAGTGCTTCAGTCCCTGCTGCAGAGAAACACCCCATAACAGGATATTACCACCTCCATGCTTTACTGTAGGAATGCTGTTATTTGGATGGTGAGCTGTATTGGATTAAAGTAACCGTATTGGATTTCGTGTTGTGGCCAAATAATTAATTTTTAGTCTCATCTGCCTCAGAATCTTCAAGGTGCGTTTTGGCAAAGCTCAGTCGTGACTGCATGTGGCCTTTCTTGAGGAGTGGCTTTTTTCTTGCAACCTTCCCATACAAGCCACATTTGTGGAGAATTTGTGATATTGTTGTCACATGCACACGATGACCACTCTTTGTCATAAATTACTGCAACTGCTTCAGAGTTGCTGTAGGCCTCTTGGTGGCCTCTCTGACCAGTTTCCTCCTGCTCTTTCATCCAGTTTGGAGCGACGTCCTGATCCAGGGAGGGTCTGTGTTGTACCAAATATCTTCCACTTCTTAATAACAGACTTCACTGTGCTTCTAGGCATTGATAAATCCTTTGAATTGTTGTTTTTTGTATCCATCTCCTGACTTGTGCCTGTCCACAACTTTATCCTGGAGATCTTTTGACAGCTTTGCCACCCATAGTTGATTGTTTGCTTCATTTGTGCTACCAAGGACTGAAATGCTCCAGGAAAGCTCTTTTCATGCTGAGCTAATCGAAATGACCACAGCTGATCAAGTTAAATGGCTTTGTGTGCCATTGAGAAGGTGATTAGCTATACCTGATGAAAGTCATTTTTAGGAGGGGGTGATCCTTTTTCCATGTTATTTTCACATCAAATGATTGAAACTCAATCGTCAAAACATTCAGTAATTTATATTGCTATAATTTAAATATAATTTTGTGAGTTAGTATAATTCTGGGTTTATACCTTGTCATTGTATTGAGAGATAAATTATATTTGTAAAATTGGTTTCTTTGTGTGATCAGGAGTTCCCGAGCATATCTAAACTGGATACTGGTTCATATTTCTGTGAGGCCAGTAATGGAGAAGGCGCTCCTCAGCGTGGAGATGCAGTGCACATGGAAGTCCGTAAGTTACATTGTTATTGCTTTCAAATAATTACTGCACATTTACACAATAAGTGGCAGTTACAGGACTACCATAGTCGCCAGAGGATGCACTCTCAATTTATTATCAACATATTATCAAATAAAATGTTATTTTTCATACTAGTCAGTTCACTTCAGTTGTCACTGCACTACAGGATTTTACATAGCTACTTCCACATTCTTACATTTGATCAGATCTACCTCCTCAATTTTTTAATACAATGCAAGCAAACAAATATAAATCTTTAGCATATATGGGGCTGGTTGCATAAACATAGCCATTAACCTAAGTATATTTGCATTTTAAAAGAATATAATGCCATAAAATATTTTTTATAAATGAATACATTGTTAAAGATGTTCAAAAACATTTTCTAAACATAGTGCAGGAAGTAAAGAAAGATATTTAAAAGAAACAATACAGCAACAGGAGGACAACTAAACATTATAAATGAAAAGTACAACAGAAAGTTATAGAAGCGTATGGAGAGGAATCACACACGTTTTGGGGAATTCTTGAAGTCAGTGAGAGCAGGCCAGTCCATTAACTCTAACAAAAGAAGAAACATCACTTCCTATTGCCATTATCCCAGTTCTGCTTGGACAATCTTGTGAGTAGAGTGTTGTTTTTCTGACTGTTTATTCTGTTTAGTGTTCTGTAGCCAAGAAAGCTGTTTTAGTTTAACCTCTGATTTAGATAGACATCACTGTTTGGTTTGCCTATAACTCATTACAAAATTACAACAAACTATGTGTTTTAATCTCTCTCTAACATAGATACTTTTGGGCTAACTTTGATTTTGCTATATAGATGATGAGGACAACAGCCAAGCACCAGCTGTGAGTGGCAACTTGAGCACTGAGACCCAGAATGTCCCAAGCAAGATCACCATGAACCACATGCTGGAAAAACAGTATGGTATATTCATGTTGCAAGAGGTGAAACTAAAACTAGAGATACAAAAACTAGAATTAGAAATAACCAAGTTAAAGTTAGAGGTACAAAAACTTGGACAATAACCTTAAAGTCTGTGTAAAGTAATATTAAATGTGTTCGGAGTTTGTCACACCAGAAAAACACACAGAAAAAAATGTGTTATTAACCACCCAGCCAAATTTGAATAAAAAAGCCAATAAAATGTTAACAAAATCTTGAAAAAATAAGCAGTATTCTCTGCTTTCAAACACTGCTGCTGTCTGCGCTGAAACCACGCCCACTTGCAGGAAAGCTGCCATCTCTCTCAACTGTCAAATACCGCTACAATATGAATGGATGCTCCCTCTAGCAGTTTATTTGGATTTACACAGCCATACATGCATTTATGTGACGAAGGTATAGCTATCTAGCAAACTGTAGGCTGTAGTAACTAACAGTAATGACAGTAACCCGCAATTGAGTGGGCGAACCACTAATGCTAATAGAGTGGGGGAACTATGACGCCACTTTGTAGGCCAATCGGCTGTTAGCATCACACTGGTTCTGTCACGGTTATGTTCTGTTCATGGACTTTGAGTTTGTTTTCATTCATCCCACGTGTTCCTTTGACCTACTTTCTGTTTCCCCCTTGATTTTGTTAGATAGGTTCACCTGTGTCTATTTAATTAAGTCATTTAGCCCCTCTCTTGTCTGTGTATTTAAGTTCCTTCCTCAGTTCCTTTGGTTGTCAGTTATTGTTGAATGTTATCCTGTGTGTTAGAACCTATTCATCGTGTGGATTACCATTAAAAGGATTTGTTTATGTGATCTCCGTTATCGTCTTCATCATCTTCCAGCAGTGTGACAGGTTCCTTCGACAAAAAACAATAGGATTTTCCCATAGTTTTTTGGATTATTGTAAAAAATAAGCTCTGTGTTCAACAATAGTTCATGATACTTAGACATTTTGTGACAAAATAATATAACTTTTATGAATTTTGAAGCCTAAATACTAGCGCCAGAACTAAAAAGCTAAACTTAGGATATAAACAAACTACACCACGGTCACTTGCCTTCAACGTCACCACCACCATGCTTCCGACAACTTTTTCAAACTTATTTTTAGAAACATGTTCAAACATGATTTACTCTGTGGATGAATTTTTATCCACGTTACATGAACCTTTTCATATAAAAACTGGTATAAATACAAAACTAGTGCCAAACTAAAACTGAAATGAAACATTAATAATAAATAGTAAGTAGTGAATAAATGAAATAATCATAACTAAAGCACATATGAAAGCACTTATTTCTGTACATTTCGAAATAAGGTGCATTAAAAGTCAATAAATTGGTTAATATGAATGTTTTAATTAAAAACGTGTCTCCACATAGTTTACATTAATAATAAATAGTAAGTAGTGAATAAATGAAATAATCATAACTAAAGCACATATGAAAGCACTTATTTCTGTACATTTCGAAATAAGGTGCATTAAAAGTCAATAAATCCTTGATTAATATGAATATTTTAATTAAAAACTTGTCTCCACCTACTATTCAATAAAATTCTAGTGCATTTAATCTATTAAATAACAGCAGAGTAAGCAGGTTTTTGGATTAACATTTATTTGAGTTAATATAGTACCACATTTCAGCTATCATTTTGTTAGGGTGTTTACACAAAATGATATTTTATCCTTGTTTCTAGAAAATACTCAATCTTTCTGCTTTCTAACAGCTTCATGTGGTCATACACATTTAATTTTAGTGTGGCTGTGCATTATGCATCATAATTATAATTATATATATATATCATAATTATAATTATGCATTCTTAACGTGTACTGTATGCATAAGTAAAGTTTCACTTTCACCGTGACCACGTAAAGCCGGTTAATGTAGTTTTTACATGGAATAATCGTAATATGAGTTTACCTTATGGTACGAACCCAGAGTCTCCGCATCAGTAGTAGTAAACAAGCAATGAAACGAGCATCTTCCATCCGAAGACCTGTGGTTGTATTTCGGGGCAAAGCAAAAAACATTGTCGAACAACAATATAAAATGTGGGAAACTATGAATTATTCTACAATTAACTGTACTAATTATTCTACTATAAACTGATCAACCGTTCGGCGTGAAGACATTTAATGTCCCATTTAGCAATTCGTTAGCAACCATCTTTTTTCAAGAAACGTAACAGTTTAAAAAATCACGAGTGGGTTGTAACTGGTGTTTTATGTCGTAGAATAAAACTTGAAAGTATTTTGAGCTTGTGTTAACCACGGACCTTATTTTAAGGGATTTAATCAAACTCCCATTCAAAAAACCCACTGACTCTGGGACGATGGAACCGGAAGTGCTAAAATGCTAACTCGTTTCCGGGTTTTTGCCTACAAAGTGATGTCATAGCTCCCCCACTCTATGCACTCTAGTAATTAGGTGTGTTCGACTTCAAGTGGCGCTGCACAGACAGATCGGTGTATGACATGAAAGTACCATGAGAGCTGTTATAGTGTTAGGGAAGGTACCATGCTCAGTGGCTCCAGTGCGTCATCGAGGCATGATTTCAGCCCCGCCCAAAAAATCCTGAACACAAAAATGGTGAAAAACTTTAACAATCTAACTCCACAATTCAGTACTACATAGTTCACAGTCTTTGTAACGTGTTTCAGCAATAAATTTGTAACATTTATAATTTGTTTAGAAACAAATCTCTGAATTGCCTTTAAACAGACTTTAAATACCATTCAACATTGCTGCTCCCAAGTCTTTATTTCATGTCATGATTTCAGATGTTTTTAATTTCACTAATTTATGTGTATATATTGTAAGTGATTATCTAGAATATTCTAGTATTTTTAGTACTACGTTCAATATTTTCAAAAATATGCATATGTATGTATAACGTTAAAACTGGTCGTTGTTTCAATTTTCTCTGTCAGTCAGGCATTGTTTTTTTATTAACATTTGTCAGACATAACCAGGGGCGCCGCTAGCAATTTTGGGCCCTATGAAAGAATATGAGGTTGGGCCCCCTACCGCACCAAACATACACTATATTGCCCAA
>NW_015557097.1:719154-728396 GCF_001515605.1 Sinocyclocheilus anshuiensis | reverse complement strand
TTTGTCCATATGTATGTACAAGTCATTGGTGTTTGGTGATGAGTTTTTGGCTCAAGGTCTGCATTTAAAGTCACACCAGAGGTGTTCAGCTGGGATTAGGACTTGGCTTTCTGCAGACCAGTCAAGTTCTTCCACACTGACTGAATCAATCTTTTTTTTTTAACCTTGCCGTATACACAGAGGCATTGTTGTGTTAGAATAGAAAATGGTCCTGTTCAAACTATTGGTGTAAAATTAGAAGCCCACAATTCCCTAGAATAGCATTGTTTGCCTTTTTCTTTTTTTTTTTTTTACTAAAAATTTGAAATTACTAAAGTAGTCAAACCTGTTCATTAGAAGGGTGTTTCCCAATACTTTTGGCAATATAGTGTGCAAGCCAGCCTAGCTATTCAAAATCTTTGTCTGTAATTTAATAATATTGACCTATTACTTTTGCTATTGCTTTTGACCATTAGGTATCAGTAACATAATTAATTCAGAACCTGTTTTATGGACATAGACTTTCTGTACCACACTATTCTGCTGATATGGAATGAGTTTGACTACTTAATCGGTTATATTAATATAAGTTGCTTCACTGGGGCAAACAAAAAAAAAATCCTAAAATAATAAATAGGATACCCCATAGCAGCATTTCCAGCAGTATCCAACATTTCTCAATAATGATCTTACTCAGCTAAATGTGACTATTAGCTTAACAGCTGTATTCCTTGTTTGCTAGCTACCTATGCACATACAGCATACAATGTTAAAAATGTTCTACATTATGAACCTTAACCCAAAAACCTTCAGCTTCATACACTGTAGATAATTGTGACCCTGCCTGTGGAAACCCAGCTAAAGTTTTTTTTTTTTAAAACAGTGGATGAGTAATTCACTCCTTGATTTGCTTAATAAAAGCCTCCTTTGAGATCGTTTTGACAGACATGTTTAGTGTGTATTATTTTCAACGTGTTTATTGCTAAGTTTAGTGTGGCAAACGGAGGCAAAATAATTAAATAATAATTCGCGTGCAGTGTATCTGGTTGCCATGACAACCTCACGCGCTTCCTGCTGCTGCTCTATGTAATCAGAGTATGAATTTGTAGATTTTCTATAGCAAAACTAAAATGTGTTTAAAAGTGCGACTGAATGGGGGGAGATAATTTTGCTGGAAATGCAGAAATAAGCCGTAATTTTGTTTTATTTGTAACTCTTTGGTAGATACATTTATAATTTCTATTACATTACTACTACTACTGTTACTACTAATAATAAAACAGATCTCTGGGGGCCCCAAAAGTGCGTGGGTCCTTAGAATCGCCCCGCATGTTCCTAGGTTATAGTTGCTTAGTTATAACTCTGTAGTAATGTAGTAAAGCTTCAAATACATAGATCTAGATGCATGAATATATGACTGCCTTAATGTTTTCCAAACCCTGGCATGTTAGGTTTCAAAATGACTGTCTTCTGATTCCCAGATTAATGGTGTATGTCACCATAACTTGCACCATACTCTTTTTTACCACACTTTGGCTTAATATTGTACAAATTCTCCAGACCAGCAATAAACAAGCAAATGGGCTGTAAATGGAGACAAAGGAAAATTATCCTGCTCGAAATTTACGCCTTGTATTGGGAAACCATTAAAACTCCCTAACCCAAACCAATCATTGGTCAAAACCTTTGAGACAGACCCTCTCCAAGATTCATCACCCTTGAGTCTGACCTTCCTGCAGTTTTTATCATCAAGTAACTTTGTCGATTCGCTGTGGACTCTCCAATCTTCAGAAGAACCCGACAAAAGCCTCCAGATCACTCCTAACAAACTCATCAAGAACCTCCGTTGTCTACCGCATCCGGACTCTTGTTCAGCAAAGCCAGTGCAAGTAACCGTTTCCAACTATTTAGATGCGTATCTAAGTTTAGGCCCCTTTTTTTAAAGGTGATTTTGATTCTCTGATTCTAAGTAGGTTGTGGTTAATTGATGTAAATACTGCCATTCTTTTGTTCCTCTCTCTCTCTCTTTCCTTACTTTCCTTCTTTCTCTATGTATGTGTTTTGCTTAGTTTAGTTGTATGTTAGCTGTAGTTTCATTTATTAAATTCCTTTTATTCACAATCGATTGTTGGTGTGTGCTGCTCACAATTCGGAGTCCCTAAAGGTCTGATCTTGCTATTCTAAGTTACTGCTAGTACTGTATAAAGTAGGAAAGCTGTTCTTTCTTGGCCAGGAAGATAATCTTTCCTAGAATTGATAAATGATTATACTGTCTCGGTGGAAGAACAGATTAAATAATTGTCATATTGATTCTGCTACAGTTAATTCTGAGATCTAATCTAAATATTTATAATTAATTATAACTAGTTATAATTAATCATAAATATTTCCCGTTTGAGCTAATTTGCTACATCAGGGCTATATTCTATCATCATTTGAAATATATTTAAACATCAGAAATGAAAACTTCCTCCAAAAACAAACTAAGCTGCAACAACAGCTCGTTCCAAAATGGATGTCTGTCTTCAGAAAATCAAACATATTATATGAACACCCATATTTACACGAAGGGGGAGGAAATAAGACATGAAACTATTATTCTTAAACACCTGAAGCTGTTCTTATGTTTTGATGGCATGTAACTAACAATAACAATAATTTGTGTGTTAATTCAATTCAATTCATGTTTATTTGTATAGCTCTTTTCACGATACAAATCGTTGCAAAGCAACTTTACAGCAAATGAAGTTTCTACAATATATTTAGTAGTAGCTTATCAGTGGTGACTGTCAGTTAATGTACATATGGCAGAAATGTATGGAAAAATCTATTAAAGATTAACACTATTAACAGCAATTATTATATGATGCAATCAAACTTATAGCAAAATGTGGTAGTTCTGTATGTTGTTTCAGGGTTGGCATCATCTGAGGTCCTCTGAGGGGTTGGCATCATCTCTTCTCAGGTGTTCTGGATCCAGACTGAAGCTTGTGTAAATCCTAGTAAAAACAGAGAAACAAAAAGAGTGAAAAATTGAAGGGGGTCTGAATACTTTCCGTACCCACTGTATATATATATATATATATATATGTGTGTGAATATATTACCTTTCCATATGGGGTAACTTTGTCGATTCGCTCTCGGACTCTGATCTTCAGAAGAATCTGATGAAAGTCTCCAGCTCACTCCTAATGAACTCATCAAGAACCTCCGTTGTCTACCGCATCCGGACTCTTGTTCAGCAAAGCCAGTGCAAGTAACCGTTTCCAACTATTTAGATGCGTATCTAAGTTTAGGCCCCTTTTTTTAAAGGTGATTTTGATTCTCTGATTCTAAGTAGGTTGTGGTTAATTGATGTAAATACTGCCATTCTTTTGTTCCTCTCTCTCTCTCTTTCCTTACTTTCCTTCTTTCTCTATGTATGTGTTTTGCTTAGTTTAGTTGTATGTTAGCTGTAGTTTCATTTATTAAATTCCTTTTATTCACAATCGATTGTTGGTGTGTGCTGCTCACAATTCGGAGTCCCTAAAGGTCTGATCTTGCTATTCTAAGTTACTGCTAGTACTGTATAAAGTAGGAAAGCTGTTCTTTCTTGGCCAGGAAGATAATCTTTCCTAGAATTGATAAATGATTATACTGTCTCGGTGGAAGAACAGATTAAATAATTGTCATATTGATTCTGCTACAGTTAATTCTGAGATCTAATCTAAATATTTATAATTAATTATAACTAGTTATAATTAATCATAAATATTTCCCGTTTGAGCTAATTTGCTACATCAGGGCTATATTCTATCATCATTTGAAATATATTTAAACATCAGAAATGAAAACTTCCTCCAAAAACAAACTAAGCTGCAACAACAGCTCGTTCCAAAATGGATGTCTGTCTTCAGAAAATCAAACATATTATATGAACACCCATATTTACACGAAGGGGGAGGAAATAAGACATGAAACTATTATTCTTAAACACCTGAAGCTGTTCTTATGTTTTGATGGCATGTAACTAACAATAACAATAATTTGTGTGTTAATTCAATTCAATTCATGTTTATTTGTATAGCTCTTTTCACGATACAAATCGTTGCAAAGCAACTTTACAGAAAATGAAGTTTCTACAATATATTTAGTAGTAGCTTATCAGTGGTGACTGTCAGTTAATGTACATATGGCAGAAATGTATGGAAAAATCTATTAAAGAATAACACTATTAACAGCAATTATTATATGATGCAATCAAACTTATAGCAAAATGTGGTAGTTCTGTATGTTGTTTCAGGGTTGGCATCATCTGAGGTCCTCTGAGGGGTTGGCATCATCTCTTCTCAGGTGTTCTGGATCCAGACTGAAGCTTGTGTAAATCCTAGTAAAAACAGAGAAACAAATAGAGACATCCAATTAGCGTAGCTGCTGTTCCAACCAAGCAAGATTGATTTGTTTAACCCAAACTAAAGAATAATAATGTTCATTTGATCAGATATAACTGCAGTACAAGATTATGAGATGCATTATTGGAATGCTTGGCCAAAGAAATGTGTCTTTAATCTAGAATTAAACAGAGAGAGAGTGTCTGAACCCCGAACGTTATCAGGAAGGCTATTCCAGAGTTTGGGAGCCAAACCTGTTATTGTTAACAGGGTTAACAATAAGTTCCTCTTATAACACATGATGGACTGCATGAATGTTTTCTTTGAGTGAATTGATATTTTGAATGGATTCAGAGTGGCAGTAAAGGAATTGTGTGCTCCATTTCTATATTTGCCTATCCTGTTCAACTAGTAAAGAAAGTCAAAAGTGTCAGAACAAAAGGTTATATATTTTATTTTAATGACAATCTACAATATCCATAAATACACCTACCCATTTTTGTAGTGTAGGCCTCCATATAAGTATCTGAGTTTTTGTTATAAAGTTTGTCTTACTTTGTATATAAATATAAAATATATTCATACAAAAGAACACAATAGTGGTTAACAAAACACCTGTGCGTATATTCATTTGTATAAGATATTGCTGAAATGAATGCTCACAATATGTACTCAACTATTTTAAAGCAGAAAACATGTCTCTGTCTTTAGGGTTAAAAGTCTAGAAGGGAAAAAAAAAGTCTGAAGCTCAATGTTAACTGCTGGTAACCAGCCTCCACACAGCTGATCTGATACTATCTCTGCCCACCCAGAAATGCTAAACCACATTTACATACTGTGGTGAGTGAGTTTTTGTCAGGGAGAAGAGTGCTGCTGGTGCCATGTTTTTCTGATCCACAGCTAAACATGACATTTTTTGTAGCTTTTCTGTAAATGTCTGTAGTAAAAAAATTAATAAATAAAATAAAAAGAACAAGAAATAAATAAAAGAACAACCATCTCAAAAATGTCAACCACTTTTCTTTCATTTTCCAGCGCCTGTGAATATTTCAGAACATTCTAGTGACAACTCATTTTACAACTTCATTCTCTCTGGCTCCACAAGTCACCCGAGAGAGGTCAAGCACAAGACTCATTCTGTTCCTTTAAAATCATGATAATCTCATTTTCCATTCCTAGCATATTTCTTAGGTGTTCTTTATGAGTTCCAGCTAAATTTTTCTCAGCTAAACACTGATGACAAGATCAATTTTATTCATTCATATACTGTACTGTAATGGCATTGCATTTACATTTACATTTAGTCATTTAGCAGACGCTTTTATCCAAAGCGATAAAACTCCTTTGTTCATGACACAAATTTGCATTTGTTTAAATTAAAGTAATACCTTTAAGATGAAACATAATTTCAACAAAGTGTATTAGGCTTTGAATATTAAATGATTTTACACCTGATATTAAATGCAAATTCTTATTTGACATGACCTATCTGTAACTCTTCACTCTCCAGACAGGTCTGTTCCTGAAGATCCTACTATGTGGGTTACTTACTAAGTATGCATATAGAATTTACAAAAGGATCTGTAAACTATGGTTTGAACTCCCAAACCGGATTTATTCTTAGTAGTTTGTCTTCCTTGAACCTGCGTTTACTTTCATTACGTCACGCAGCGGGAGTGTCATAATGTCGTGCATGTAACCAATCACACGCTGTAGGCTACAGGTGACACAGTATCACTCGGAAGGGCGTTTAGTTTCAACCTTTTAACTTATCTTGAGTCAGCTTTGCGAGGGCCTAACAAATACACAACGCCCTAAAAGTTATCGTAACGTAATATAAAACCAGGTATTAAAAAAAAAATATATAGGCTATATATATTTTGTAGCATTTCAAAGTGGATATGTGGACCTTCGTCTTTGTTTGCCTTTCGATCTCAGTCACAGGTAGGAGTCCATGTTTTCAGTGTTTGAATCATGTTTACATTTCATTGTTATTACGTCCTGTCATTGACTGTCTTCTGTGAATTGTTCAATATAAACTTTCAATATTTAAAAAAACATATAGTTAAAACATTCAATCACTGTTTTCTCACTTTTATTAAATCAAAAAAAATATTATTATTTGCGTATAGTGGAATAGAGTTTAAATTTAGCATAGGTCTGCAAGAAAAGAAAACATTACTGTGTACCTGCCAAATGTGGCCTTATTTAACCAATTCTGTAACGAATCGTTATTTTGAATTGGTTCTTGTTGAGATGATTGAAGCCGAATCGGTTGTATTAGATCATATTCACGTTCTTAAGCAATGATTCATATGAATCAGTGAACCGAGTCAACTAAGAGCAGTTCGAAATGATTCGATACAGCGATTCATGCATAGCAAAATTAGGCTTATCTGCTTTGTTATGGTACCTAATTATCGTAACATAAGTTTTGTGTTTAGGTCGAATAGAAACAGCATTATCACTGTATTGCTGTTTAAATGTGAAAGAAGGCCTTTCACGGCTCGACGGCATCACCTGTAGAACCTGTTTTTCCACCTCGCCCATCCCCCATCCGAAACCCGAGCTCAACAACCAGAAAATTGTGATTGTGAAACTATTAACAGTAAAGTCACACTGTATTTAAATAAGGTAAACGTGATATATATTTTTTATCGAGTATTAATAGTAGTCAACCGGTAACGATGATACACCTGTTGATAGCGTTAACTGCGCGCGCACACAAGCATCCTGTTGAGCAGCATCCAGGAATTCACAGTATCGTGTTTGTTTATACCTGTTAACCTCAAGTTCACATGGGTAAAACAGTTTCAGAACGGCAAATAGTCTGGAAACCTAATAGTAATGATGATTGAAGGAATTGTTAGAGCGACAACCGACAATGTTTGTAAATGAATACGAATCATATTGTTTATGAATTCACATTTCATAACTAATGCATGCTGTTGTTTAGCCGTTCTTTCAGAATAGCGGTTGTAAATGCCATGACGCCCTTTTCTGGCTTTCATCTATTTTCATCTATTTCATCTATCTATTTGGTCTTGGTGACCCAACATAGTGCAAGCATGTTCTTTGGTGCCATGTTTGTCAAACAGTTATTTGAAAAGGGTAAATTCTGAAAACACAAATGTATTTCTTTAACATTTTCTTATTTGAAAATATCTCTAAACCCCATTTGAGATCAATATGAAACATTTACAGTTGTGCAAACTTAGCTAGGGTGTCTAATGGGTCTATAGAACACATGGGGTGTGTGTAACCCTAAAACAATTGGTTGCGTTTTCTGAGCTGTCTAAATGAACAGGTTTCTAGGTCAAATGTTGCTTTTGATTGTTTTTGTCCTGATGTTTCTATTAAATAGAAAAATAAGTGGTTGGCTTAGATGAAGATGATGTCTGAGCATCATTTCACTCCGGTTGCAGCTGTTAATGCGATTTATAATGTGTTTAATGTGATTTTAAGAATACATTTTTATTGATGTAATTCAAGTTTGAATCCCTCTCTTTCTGTCGACAGGCCTGCATGCCGATTTTTCAGTTACTGTTAGTCCCTCAGTAAAAGTGAAAGAGAATGAGGGTAAGTTACACTTTGCTTTTTCTGTTCGTTTGTCTTTCAATTATAATAGTTTCTATGTGTCAATGAGCAGCCAGATATAAATAATAAAGAAAATATAATGTAGTGCCTGCATAGGTTTTGAATAGTAATTGAAGAATAGTAATTTGTGAGGTGTTACAATTTACTGGAGAGCCTATCTACTGGCTGGCCTAAGGAGAGGTCTGCCTGTTTTGGGTGATCCTGTTTCAAGCATTCAGTATTTGATGTGAAAAACATTTATGCACAAAGTATTGCTTTTTTTCAGGAGTTGACTTGAAATGTTCCTACACCGCTGACTTTGGATCAGCACCCAGAGTAGAATGGAAGTTCAAGGATCTCAAGGGCTCTCAAATATTAATCTACTTTGATAACAAGCCAACTGGTATGGATAAAATCTTTACATTTGTCATCCAGTTAATTGATATAACCTTGCAGTAGCATTGTCATATTGTTTGTTGATGTGTGAAATGTGAATTGAGGAAAATATCTAGCATTGTACATTATTTTTTCTTTCATTAGGTCAGTATGCAGGCCGTATCACTATGTATGATGGAGGACTGAGATTTAACAAGGTGACGCGAGCAGATACTGGAGACTATGACTGTGAGGTGTCTGGCAATACTGGATATGGCGAGAATACCATCAAACTCACAGTCCTTGGTAAATCATGTAGTATTATATACATGAAAACTTACTACCTGATAGTTGTCACTGATATATATGTTATAATAAGTCACAACCCTAGGCTTTAAACAGCAAAAACTTCTGTCATAATTTACTCATCCTCATATAGTTCCAAACCTGAATGAATTTATTTTTCTCTGGAACACAAGATACTTTGAAAAAATGACACATAATAGGAAAGTCAGTGGGGTTTGGTGTTGTTTATTTAACAATGGATAGAATAGAATATTGCTTTGAAGAAATAATGTAACACACAAAACAGCCTTGTTATTCCCACTGTAATTTCCTCCACTACAGTGCCTCCTTCCAAGCCCGTATCCAGAATTCCTTCATCAGTCACAACAGGAAATAATGTCCGCCTGACCTGCTTTGATGCAGATGGCTCCCCTCCATCCACCTATAGGTGGTACAAAGACAACACTCCCCTCCCTGAAGATCCAACCAAGTTCCCCAGTTTTAAGAACCTCACCTACAAAATGAACGTCTTCAATGGTAACCTGGTGAGTGTTCATCTACAATATTATAAAATACAAAATAGCTTATATAATAAGTGTGTGTGTATAAATTATGAAAGCTTGTTTCTGCCACGGGATAAGAAAAAAAAAAAAAAAA
>NW_015557097.1:708427-719061 GCF_001515605.1 Sinocyclocheilus anshuiensis | reverse complement strand
TTCTGCCACGGGAAAAGAAAAAAAAAAAAAAAAATATATATATATATATATAAAATAATAATTTTGACTTTGTATCTCACAATTCAAAGTTTTTTTTCTTGCATTTATGAGTTTATATCTCACAATTCTGTCTTTTTTTCCTCACAATTCTGATGTAAACTCGCAATCACAAGATATAAACTTAGAATTCTAAGAAGCGGGAAATGTGATTAATTGCAATTGCGAGTTAGCGTCTCAGAATTCTGACTTTTTTTCAGAATTGCAAGGTTATATCTTGCAATTCTGACTTTAGCAATGGAATTGCAAGAAAAAAGTCAGTATTATAGCAGATGCAAACTCAAAAAAAGAAAAAAAAGAAATTGAATCCCGCAATTCAATTCGAAAAGTCGCAATTACCTTTTTCATTTTTTTTATCCCGTGGCGGAAATGGGCTTCCATAATATATATTCACATCAAATGACTGAAAAGCTTACATCAAAATTTCAGTACTACATATTTCTAGAACTTCTTTCTTAAATGTCACTGCGCTTGTCATTAATTTGGTATTGTTTTGTAAGATAGATTATATTTGTAAAATTGATTTCTTTCTGTGATCAGGAGTTCCCGAGTGTGTCTAAGCTGGATAGCGGTTCATATTTATGTGAGGCCAGTAATGGAGAAGGTGCTCCTCAGCGTGGAGATGCAGTGCACATGGAAGTCCGTAAGTCAGGGTTCTTACACAGTATGCAATTTGATTTTTAGTATTTTAAGGGTCTGGATAACCATGGGGAAAAGAACAGAGTATGGAAAAATGTTTGTGTTTTCAGACTATTGCTGTTACTATTCTGTTTTCTTAAATAAAAAATGTAAGAATGAAGAGAGTTCTGTGAAGTGCGTTGACAGTTTCAGTTTACAACATGTTTTTGAAGTGTTAAGCATTGTAGCCAATCACAGATATGTCTGTTGAGTGTGTGAACACAATGGCCAGTCAGACATGTAGTTAGAGAGAATCCACTCAATACAACTTGAAGCACTGGAGTTTTTATTTAGCACTATGGTACCAATAACCGAGAAATTTTACTGGTATTGGTACCTACTACTGAAATTTTGTTACTGTGAAAAAACTAGCTTCTAGTATTTTGAGAGTATCAAATTGTGAATCAGTGCTAATTTTGACAGCGAATTTTGATTTAGTTTTAGTCATAGTCTTCTGACTAAAATGCCATTTAGTTTTAGTCATATTTTAGTCATCTGAATTGTTTTTAGTTTTAGTCGACTAAATATCATAAGATTTTAGTCGACTAAATCTACAGTAAATTTAGTTGGCTAAAATCTAATGGGTTTAGTTACAGTGCATTTATTAAGCATTTCTCTAAAATGTCCAAACTCATTATATAGGTTTGATATTAAGGTTTTATCACGATAGACACCGATTTGACTGCGGTGACACACAACATGCCTTTGTTAAAATGAAATA
Organism: Sinocyclocheilus anshuiensis; assembly: GCF_001515605.1. Lineage (NCBI taxonomy): Eukaryota > Metazoa > Chordata > Actinopteri > Cypriniformes > Cyprinidae > Sinocyclocheilus > Sinocyclocheilus anshuiensis. The sequence goes on along the minus strand of NW_015557097.1, from coordinate 717,605 downwards.
AAACCACTTCTCATAAAAAGCAAGAACATGGTCTTCTTTTTAATGAAATACAATTTATTAAAAAAGCAACATTTTGACATTTTTTGATGACCTCCTAAAGAGAGAGAACCAAGTATGATTTTTGATATTTCTGGTATTTGCTTCTCTAACAGATGTCTTGATTGACTTGAATTAATTTGTTGTCTTTTTTTTATTTGTTATAGGTGATCTGAATGTTGGTGGTATTGTTGCGGGGGTTATTGTGGCTTTGCTGGCAGTGGGATTGCTCCTCTTTGGTCTCTGGTTTGCCAGTAAAAAGGGATATCTGCCAAGTAAGTTCTCACTGCGTGTGTGTGTGTGTGAGAGAGCGAGAGAGAGAGAGAGAGGTAGATTAGAAACTCAAAATGATTTGACTTATTTGCTTTTTTCTTTAATTTTCCACAGAAAAAGCAGAAAGGTAAGAGTTTTGTTTTGTTATCTATGGCACATACAACCTCATATCTGACATATGATGCTACTAAAAATGTTCTAGAATGTAATAAAAATATAAATAAATTATCTCTTGCAGCAAGCCGAAACAACAAGCTGTTTATACACAGCCTAGAGCAGATGATATGGATGATGGGGATGTAAGTACAACACATCTTGCTCAGTTGTATAAATGATATTAATCAGGAATTCTCTTTGCAATAGTTGATTTTGAATGTCCTTTTCTACCACCAGAATAGTGGTACTGGTAACATAATTATATTTGCACTGTTTTATGTGTCTTTTTCAGGGGGAATTCAGACAGAAATCATCTTTTGTTGTGTAGTCTGTGCTACTCTGGATGTCAAGATTCGGTGCCTAGATCAACTGTTTTCTGTTTGAGTTCATACAAATCAGGATCAATGTGTATGTGATGAGATGTGCCTCCCTGCCCAGCTTACCACACTAGTTGACCATAGAAATGTCCAAAAGCTTTAAAGCAACTATTGTAAATGTGTGTGAGAATGCAGATTTAGTTTTAGGAATCTAAATCCTGTCTCTGTTTTGTAGAAATGAATAGAAATGTAATTTATTGAACTATGATTAATCTGTGAGTGGAACACAAACCTAAAGGGTTTAAGATCAATTCTTTATTAATAGAATTTGCTCAGATTATAAGCAGTTGTTTAGTCTTGTATGGACTGAGATGTCCAATGCTATTTTTACAGGACTCTGCACTATGAGATGGAAACTTCTTGGGGAAGAGAAGGTACTATGAATGTTCCCCATTCAGGAAATAATGTTCCCTCTCCTTTATATAAACATTTGCTGTACAATGTAGTCATTGATATGTTGTTTGTTTACTTCACTGGCATTTTTATGATAGTGTACCTTGTGTGTGTTTTTGTGTTTTATACTTCATGAAATGTAAATAGATTGTTCTGTCTTTTTATTGGATTTTTTTAGGATTTAAAATCATGCTTCATTTACCTCTCTGAATTATTAATCTGGGAACAAATTACTAAACTTCTTTTTTTTCCTTTTGCTTGATTTAAATTTTAACATGTGACTTGATCCCATTCTTCCAATAAATGAAATCCACTGAATATGACTTAATAAATAAGATGTTGACATTACTCTTTTTTTTTTTCTCTCTTTCATGCAAAAAAAAAAACAATTGTGAATGTTAAATTAAGCAATGTTATCTGTGGTTGTCTCAGCTGAACATTATGACTCTGATTCCGGGAAATCTCACTTTTCACGCTGGATGACATTAGGAATGTGTATTTATTTCACATTATTTCTAAACGCGTTTACATCATTTGAGGTGAACCACAATGTTCTGAATATGACCGCTAGGAGGCAGTGTAGGACAACAACTCTTGCACAGCTTTGCACACTGCCGAAATTGACTTGAAATGGTCATGGATCTAGGAGGCTCAACAGGATGTCTAACATAAAATTAAATAAAGTGTTTTGATTGTATTGATGATTTTAATAGGCTGATTTTTCTTCCAGAAAAGATTTAGATAATTACATTTGAAGTGTGTAATTTCAGTGCCACTAGGTCAGCAAAAATAGTTGTTTTCAGACAGGTTTTCTGCTCTTTGGTCAGATAAACAGTCCCGCTCAAAATTCAAAATTACTAAGTTTAATTGTCTCAGTATTAATATGACATAAGATATTAGTATTATAACAAAATATTAGCAAACTGTACACAGGCTCAGATTTTTTTATATATATAATAGAATAAAGCAGTAACTATCAGAACATAAAGAGCATGTCAGCTATAATTAATACATTATTTGCACAAGGCAGCTTTTATTACAGTTCATTCACCTATTTACAGAATGCATGAATTTTCAAGATTTGACTTTTTTGGGCTGGCCCAAAGTTGCTTATAAGTTGCTTATCCTCCACATGATGCGTTCTACGTTCTACCTGCGCACAGTTACATAAGAACGTTCGACTGAATGTGAGCAAACGTCAGTGACGATGACGCTTCTCACTGAACCGCGCTGCCTGCCATTCGAGCGCATCTGCTCTACGTCACCTTTCAAAACTGCGACTTTAAGGGCGATGGCGACTGGGCGGGACCCGTCTGCTGATAGGCTGCTTCCCCTTTCAGTCAAGACCCATTCATAAATAAGACATGTCTAGGAGGAACCGATGTAACATATATTGACAGGTTTCGCTCGAGACGCGCCTGCTAAATATTTCTAACTACACACCGAGCCGCGAGTGGCTCCGGCGAATTATATTTCTTCCCGTGGCGGACAGCGACAGCGGTGGTTGTCGATACGCGAAGCAAAAGAGACTGACTTCCGACTGGTGACCCCTTTCTCAAACTGTAATGACATGAGCGCTCCAGCAGGAAGCTCAAATCATTTTGTGTCTTTAGAAACATTGTAGCGCGTCCGCCAAGATTTCTGTCTGTCCGACTGTGGGGAATAATGGAGCGTTTTTGAACCAGCCTTTAACGCAGATATTGTAGCGCTTGATTCGATGTTTTAAGTGTGTGTCGTGTCTGTCCATTTGGACGCATAAAAAGTAAGCAAATCGCTGTTCTGAAGCCAAATTGTTAAAATGAAATAAAACCACTTCTCATAAAGAACAAGAACATGGTCTTCTTTTTAATGAAATACAATTTATTAAAAAAGCAACATTTTGACATTTTTTGATGACCTCCTAAAGAGAGAGAACCAAGTATGATTTTTGATATTTCTGGTATTTGCTTCTCTAACAGATGTCTTGATTGACTTGAATTAATTTGTTGTCTTTTTTTTATTTGTTATAGGTGATCTGAATGTTGGTGGTATTGTTGCGGGGGTTATTGTGGCTTTGCTGGCAGTGGGATTGCTCCTCTTTGGTCTCTGGTTTGCCAGTAAAAAGGGATATCTGCCAAGTAAGTTCTCACTGCGTGTGTGTGTGTGTGAGAGAGCGAGAGAGAGAGAGAGAGGTAGATTAGAAACTCAAAATGATTTGACTTATTTGCTTTTTTCTTTAATTTTCCACAGAAAAAGCAGAAAGGTAAGAGTTTTGTTTTGTTATCTATGGCACATACAACCTCATATCTGACATATGATGCTACTAAAAATGTTCTAGAATGTAATAAAAATATAAATAAATTATCTCTTGCAGCAAGCCGAAACAACAAGCTGTTTATACACAGCCTAGAGCAGATGATATGGATGATGGGGATGTAAGTACAACACATCTTGCTCAGTTGTATAAATGATATTAATCAGGAATTCTCTTTGCAATAGTTGATTTTGAATGTCCTTTTCTACCACCAGAATAGTGGTACTGGTAACATAATTATATTTGCACTGTTTTATGTGTCTTTTTCAGGGGGAATTCAGACAGAAATCATCTTTTGTTGTGTAGTCTGTGCTACTCTGGATGTCAAGATTCGGTGCCTAGATCAACTGTTTTCTGTTTGAGTTCATACAAATCAGGATCAATGTGTATGTGATGAGATGTGCCTCCCTGCCCAGCTTACCACACTAGTTGACCATAGAAATGTCCAAAAGCTTTAAAGCAACTATTGTAAATGTGTGTGAGAATGCAGATTTAGTTTTAGGAATCTAAATCCTGTCTCTGTTTTGTAGAAATGAATAGAAATGTAATTTATTGAACTATGATTAATCTGTGAGTGGAACACAAACCTAAAGGGTTTAAGATCAATTCTTTATTAATAGAATTTGCTCAGATTATAAGCAGTTGTTTAGTCTTGTATGGACTGAGATGTCCAATGCTATTTTTACAGGACTCTGCACTATGAGATGGAAACTTCTTGGGGAAGAGAAGGTACTATGAATGTTCCCCATTCAGGAAATAATGTTCCCTCTCCTTTATATAAACATTTGCTGTACAATGTAGTCATTGATATGTTGTTTGTTTACTTCACTGGCATTTTTATGATAGTGTACCTTGTGTGTGTTTTTGTGTTTTATACTTCATGAAATGTAAATAGATTGTTCTGTCTTTTTATTGGATTTTTTTAGGATTTAAAATCATGCTTCATTTACCTCTCTGAATTATTAATCTGGGAACAAATTACTAAACTTCTTTTTTTTCCTTTTGCTTGATTTAAATTTTAACATGTGACTTGATCCCATTCTTCCAATAAATGAAATCCACTGAATATGACTTAATAAATAAGATGTTGACATTACTCTTTTTTTTTTTCTCTCTTTCATGCAAAAAAAAAAACAATTGTGAATGTTAAATTAAGCAATGTTATCTGTGGTTGTCTCAGCTGAACATTATGACTCTGATTCCGGGAAATCTCACTTTTCACGCTGGATGACATTAGGAATGTGTATTTATTTCACATTATTTCTAAACGCGTTTACATCATTTGAGGTGAACCACAATGTTCTGAATATGACCGCTAGGAGGCAGTGTAGGACAACAACTCTTGCACAGCTTTGCACACTGCCGAAATTGACTTGAAATGGTCATGGATCTAGGAGGCTCAACAGGATGTCTAACATAAAATTAAATAAAGTGTTTTGATTGTATTGATGATTTTAATAGGCTGATTTTTCTTCCAGAAAAGATTTAGATAATTACATTTGAAGTGTGTAATTTCAGTGCCACTAGGTCAGCAAAAATAGTTGTTTTCAGACAGGTTTTCTGCTCTTTGGTCAGATAAACAGTCCCGCTCAAAATTCAAAATTACTAAGTTTAATTGTCTCAGTATTAATATGACATAAGATATTAGTATTATAACAAAATATTAGCAAACTGTACACAGGCTCAGATTTTTTTATATATATAATAGAATAAAGCAGTAACTATCAGAACATAAAGAGCATGTCAGCTATAATTAATACATTATTTGCACAAGGCAGCTTTTATTACAGTTCATTCACCTATTTACAGAATGCATGAATTTTCAAGATTTGACTTTTTTGGGCTGGCCCAAAGTTGCTTATAAGTTGCTTATCCTCCACATGATGCGTTCTACGTTCTACCTGCGCACAGTTACATAAGAACGTTCGACTGAATGTGAGCAAACGTCAGTGACGATGACGCTTCTCACTGAACCGCGCTGCCTGCCATTCGAGCGCATCTGCTCTACGTCACCTTTCAAAACTGCGACTTTAAGGGCGATGGCGACTGGGCGGGACCCGTCTGCTGATAGGCTGCTTCCCCTTTCAGTCAAGACCCATTCATAAATAAGACATGTCTAGGAGGAACCGATGTAACATATATTGACAGGTTTCGCTCGAGACGCGCCTGCTAAATATTTCTAACTACACACCGAGCCGCGAGTGGCTCCGGCGAATTATATTTCTTCCCGTGGCGGACAGCGACAGCGGTGGTTGTCGATACGCGAAGCAAAAGAGACTGACTTCCGACTGGTGACCCCTTTCTCAAACTGTAATGACATGAGCGCTCCAGCAGGAAGCTCAAATCATTTTGTGTCTTTAGAAACATTGTAGCGCGTCCGCCAAGATTTCTGTCTGTCCGACTGTGGGGAATAATGGAGCGTTTTTGAACCAGCCTTTAACGCAGATATTGTAGCGCTTGATTCGATGTTTTAAGTGTGTGTCGTGTCTGTCCATTTGGACGCATAAAAAGTAAGCAAATCGCTGTTCTGAAGCCAAATGGAAAGCTGAACCATGGCAGCAAAAGAGGACCTATATGCCAAAGTCGCTCCACGGATGCAGCGGCAGAACCGGCCAGGAGCTGTCAAACATGGAAACCGTCTGGATGTTTTGCTGTCAATGGGTTTCCCTAAAACCAGGGCGTAAGTACCAGAGTTTCATCTCTCCCAGATCTCAAGCATCACGCAGCTGCAGTCACAGCTGTAAACATTAGGAACATAAACACATGTGATAAGAGCACTGCCAAACCCCTCGGAAACACGGCAGATATTTAAAACAAGTTGCCTTTGTAATGGCGTCTGTCTGGTTGTGCTATTGATTAACACGACGAAATGGGCTCATCGCCGATGGGATACTGAGTATAAAGTTGATTTCCTGTTGCCTCATTAAGCCGTTTTCTTATAAACTGGTCTTACATGTTCTGGGCTGCATCTGTCCAGACAGGACATGTTCCTGCTACTCGAGCGGATGAGGTTGGCACCGCTGGGAGGTCAGATCACCGCTGTCCATCGTATTGGCGCATCATAACTGCTGCCTGTTATTTTTACAGTTATTTTCCTGGCGTCATGGCACTTGAACATGCACTGGGCTGGGAGTCGTGAGGAATCTAACAATTCTATGAACTATTTTTCAGTCCCTTTATCAAATCAGAAATAAATGTAGTGCAGTTCTAACAGATGGTGTGTTTGCACAGACTTTCAATTGCTTTTCACAGAGCTGTTGTTTGGCGTACATGCAGTTTAATAACTGTTCCTAACTGTTATATAACATATCTAAACAAGCCAAACTTAAAATAACATATGGTAACATTTTACATTAAGGCCCCATTAGTTAACGTTAGTCAACACATTAACTTAAATGAACCAACAATTAGCAATTCATTTGATACAGTATTTATTAATCTTTATCAGCATTAGTTAATAAAATACAGTGGTTGATTGTTCAGGTATATCAAATAATGTTAAAAGATACAACTTTTGATTTTAATAATGTATTAGTAATTTTAGGCAATTTTATATATATAGTACATTTCATACACATACGTAATTCAAAGTGCTTTACATAAAAATAAATTAAAATGATCATAAAATAATCACAGTAGTAAATGTACATGTTGAAATTAACTAAGTTTAATAAATATAAGAATTATTTTTCATTGTAAGTTTTTGTTAACTAATGTAATTAACCAATGTTAACAAGTGGAACCTTACTGGACCTTAAGTGAACCTTTGTGTTACCACATTTATTTATTTGCTAATTTGTTTATTTTATAAACTACCATCGGTCACAACAAAAGCCTTAAATGTGCAGTGATTTTTTGATAAAAAATGGAACTGTTGAGAAATATTAAAATGATTTACACTAACATAAAATAAAGAATAGACATCAGTCTTCTAGAAAAGCAGTTTTATTGTACGTGGAGCGGGTTGCTCACTAATGGGTGCCACTATTGCATTACATTATATGACTAACCTTGTCATGTAGTTGCCAGTTGACAAATAGTAACAATAATAATATACTTACCTTTATAGCACTTTAAGCAATTGCTCAAGAACGAGCTGCCTAAACGTAAAGAAAAAGTTTATGAACCTTTAAACGTTACGTGAATGTAAAAAGAACCAGTAATTTATTCGGCAAATGTACCGAACTTGTGCTATGTTTGATATGGTAGGCATTGCAGAGCCGCAGAATAGCGATGCAGGAAACACTTTCAGAGACATTTTGGTGTTTCAGTAAGCTATTGGCATAAGAATGCACAGTATGCAAGTCATTCTGCTCCAGTATTATATATTTTTTTTATTGGAATTGGTTTTGAAAGAGATCAATACAATTAGTACAGTTCAGCTCTTTACAAAAAGTGATGTCATACCATACGTGGCACCATACCACTTTTCGATACAGTGAGTGTCTTGAGTTAGCAGTTGCCAAAGCTGAACATCTGTGCTTTCCATCATTGTACTACACTGAGGAGGACGGTTGGAGTAAGGTATCTCCAACCAACCATGAAGGCTGCATTAGGTTGCTGTCAGTGAGATGCTAGATTCTCATTCATCACAATTACATTTCATCTCTGCCTCTTTTAACCACACACATTTTCTCTCTCCTGCTCTGTCTGGGTCCCTCACTCCCTCACTGTCTTTACTTTTCGCTTGGACTTAATCCTGCAGTTTCCATAATCTGTGCGGAATCCTCCTTGCCTCTGTGTTATTACGGTTTTGTGTCAAGATTGGGATTGTACAGGCCAAATGTTGCCATTCATGTTTAATCCACGGAGAGTGAACAAACGTGATTGGGACAAAATGTCTTTATTGTGTGTTGTGAGTGAATCCAATCTTGGGTTTGATGCAGATCAAGGCTTTGTCCCTGTGGATGCCGTTGATCTTGTTCGTGAATGTGGTCAGTGGATTAAGCTGGTCATCGTACTTGACATGAGAATTCTAAACATTTGGCCTAATATTTGTCATTTGCTGACATCCGAAGCAGTGGCATGCTAGCTTTCTTTGGTTAGTCTGCCTGCTTCTGACAGCATTTAAGAGTTTGCTTAAGTGTTAGACATCAAGTAGTATGCATATGGGTGGTTGGTATAACATGCTTTTAAATGTGATGAGTGCTATATATAGATTAAACCAGTGTTTCCCAACAGGGGTGCCCTCTGTCGAGAGCAGGGGTGCCGTGTAAAAAAATCCTTTTTTAATATTTTTAAATTGCTAAAATATTCAATAAAGCATCTATTATATAATATCCATTTCTGATTTCGCCAATAATTAGAGATGCACCGAAAGTTCGGCTGCCGAAAATTAGTTCACCGCTCAGGTTTCACTTTCACGTGTGACGCTCTATGCATGTGCGCTCCGCTCAGTCGCTCCACTCGTATACCGTTCATGCGAATCGGAACAGCAAAGTCCACTCAAAAATTGAGCCGACAGGAAACATCGATGTAGTACAGTATTGTTTCTGTCTGCAATAGCCCTACTGTGTTGTAACATGGTGTGGTATATGGGCAACTCTGGTAACGCTGCCCTCTCATTCATTGATCTGCTAACCGCTATGTTTTGCTCGCGTGTTCTGATAATAATAGCTTTCTAGGACTAAACATTATTTGGATAATTGGT
>NW_015557097.1:697794-706350 GCF_001515605.1 Sinocyclocheilus anshuiensis | reverse complement strand
TTTTTTATTTGTGCTATCATTATTAATTTCTTTATTTCTTATTTTATTACTGACTGCTTACTTGTAATTTTTTATTCAATTCAAAGTTTGAAATCAAGCTATCTTGTGCTACTGCACCAAAATTACCCCACTGTAAAATTAAAAAAACACTGAATGAGCAAAATTTGTGAGATAGCTAGTTATAATGGTAATTAAATAATGTTTACATATGTATAAAAGCCTACATTAAAATCTGTCATATAAATTGGTCTCTTCATTAGAAATTAGCCTACTGATTGCCACCATTGATGGACAAAATGTTTTAATAATATAAAAAATATCTGTATGACATTATATTCTGCAGTTCTTCCCTGTTGTACCGAATATCTACACTTTTCAAATTATCATATCGAAGTTAGAAATTCAAATATTGTGACAAAATAAATGTTGTAGGGTGCCACAAGTTTGTTAAAATTTCCAAAGGGTGCCGCGACTAAAAAAAGGTTGGGAAACACTGGATTAAACGATTGGCCTTGTTTTTATATTAGTAAAAAACACACCACAGTGTATGTATTTGGATAGATGGAAAGCAATTGGCCGTGTCCTTAAGAGGAGAAAGTAAATAAAATAAAGAACATTTTTATTATTTATGTGACGGTGTACAGACCTGTACATTTTATGATACAATATACGGTAGTGCTTTAATCAAGCAATGCATTTATATGTATTTAAGGGTTCTCCCTTACATTGTTTTTAATGTTGACTGAACATTATCATTATTTTAGTCAGAATATTTCATAATGTTGTATTTCTGTTTATCGTTTTTGCATATGATGTTTGTAATAAACTGCATTGTTCTGATATATCCTCTGGGGTGACAGAATCATTTAGTGTGACAATAAAATTAATGTTTTTAAGACAGTTTTTCATTTTTTTGACAGCAAAAATTTGTGAACATTTTAATGTGATTTGAAAATTATGTCATGATCAAGGGGAAAAGAAGCTCTGTAGTTCAGTTAGTTGAAATTTAGTTAACAGTTTGTTAAACACTTAACATTAATTAATATTACCAGTGAAAGGTTTGATTTCTGTAGACCAAAAAAGAAATTAGCACGTGTTATGTTTATTTCAGGAATTGTGTCCTTTTTACATTTTTATACATCATCTGCCATGCAGTATGTTGGGACAAATTAAGTCATAATATAAAAAGCTATTTTTTAATATGATATTCATGCCTTGTTTGTTTAGTTTTTTCCCCCGTTTCTCACTTTTCATGCTTAATTGCCAACCCACATGTAATTGTAGCCCACATTCTTAAGAAATACCAGTTGAGAAAGTATTAACATTGGTAATCTAGTTAAGATAGTGGTATAACGGTTACTGAGTTTGTCTCTGAACAGAACTCGGTCAACGGGGACTGCTTATTTTTAGTAGGCCAAATATAACAGATTACGACAATTTCAGCATTGAAAGGTCTTGAAAGGACAGACCGAAAATTCAGATATTTGACATTTGCTTCAGACTTTCCCTTTTCTGATACGTAATAGCCTAAACATGGCTACACATGCCAGGAGACCCCATCAGTCTTGCTGGACAGACCAGCTGGAATTGTCATTGAGATAGATGGACGGAAGACTATGTTTTCAGTGGGGAGATAAGTGAAATGTTTCAATGAATAGCTGTTTTATTAGCACATTTTCGTAGGAGAGTTTTTTTTCATATGGCTGTTACATTGGATTTGTTCAGTTTTGTTTATTCTAATTAAGTTTAGTTTTACCTTTACATGATGTTTGACGTTTCTGTTTCAACACTGAGAGTTAGACAATATTCTGTATTTTACATCATATGAAAAATCTGTAAACCATAAGTAGATATAAAGTACTGCAGTGTGCTCTTTGAAGTGTACTACTTTAAGAGCCCTTGGTTAAGCGTTGTTTTACAAGCACTAACTCTTTATTGTAATGTTTGTTCTGGGCAAGAGAGACGGATGTGACATTGATGCTTAGTGCCTACTAGTGATGTGCAACCATTGGGCTGGAGGTTTCTGTGATATGAAGAGATGTGTTAAGTCACCAGCATGCATGCATATTAAATCACTGAGAAAAAATAAGATATCTCACTCACCTCACAGCCTCTTTATAGCATTAGCTAAAATAGTAAGTTAAGATGCTGTGGGTAACTGCTTTGACCTTTAGTTAGAGCAAGACGTATTACATTTCTACACTTAAAATGTGATAACTTAATCTTTTAACATTTCATCCATATATACAGTGGGGTCCAAAGTATTATACAGATTGAATTTATATTGGACAGTATTGGATAATTAATTGTCCATTCTCATTTCCCGTTTTCACATTTATATTACCTTTTTATAGTCTAACACTCACTTAAAGTTAATCTTTAAAAGCAATTAAAATTTAATATCACTGTTGCATTTAATATTTAACAAATCTCAGAATAAATATAAATTTTTCATACTGTACTTTATAATGTTGAGTTGTCTACTTTTTGTCTATTTTTTATTTTGACAGCATAGTATAGAATTGTAATGTTTATAGATTATTTGTAATAACAAAATAATTATTAGTTTATATGTATTATTTGTATGTAATTTTCTTTTTGTTTCCAAAAAACCCCACATTTTCAGGTGATCTCAAACATTTGGACTATTTTTTCACCCCTTAAACCCAATTTAATTTCTGTGAATTCTGAAAGATACACTAGGGAACTCACGCTGCGTCCTCTAGCACAGTGGTTCTCAACTACATTCCTGGAGGTCCCCCAACACTGCACTTTTTGCATGTCTCCTTTGTCTGACACACCCATTTCAAGTCTGTGAGTCTCTAGTAGGGCTGCACGATAAATCGCATGCGATATTTAACGCGCATCTTGTCAGAAATCCGGTTCTGTAATCAGCGGTAAATCAATGAGGGTATAGGGTGCGATTTCGGACACAGCCTGTGAGTCTCTACTAATGAGCAGGTGACTTGAATCAGGTGTGTTTGATTAAGGAGACATGCAAAATGTGCAGTGATGGGGGTCCTCCAGGAATGCGGTTGAGAACTTTGGGGGCTGTCGCCAGCAGGACCGGTGTCTGAAGCACGTGTGAAACAACTCCAATCCTATTGGCCCACGTAGCCTGTGACAACATAGACGGGCACCCAGAAGTATAAGAGGGCGCCTACAGAACACGTCACCAAACTTTTGTTGTCTTCAGGAGTCCGTTTGTTCAGCGTGTGTGAAGCATTATCCTGGTGAGTCGAGCAGCGTTTTAGGGATTGTGTGCCTCCGTGTTTGGATTCTAACACTTGAGGGAATTTTCTGACTTTTGCATTATTGTCTCAGCGAGGAGCACGCAGCGTTTGTGTCTCATGGCTCAGTCCCGCCGTTGCCGCGGCACGGTTTATCTCAGCTCGTGGTGATTGCTTTGATCTGCGGGATCTGCATACCTGCTCTAAACGGGTTGTCTGATGCTGCGGATAGTGTTTGTGTTGTTATGACAATGAAGTGTGAGCACTGAGTCATTTTAGCCCTGATCTTGCAAGATTGCGAGTGGAGCTATATTCAGCTTGGCCGTGCCTCTCTAATATGCATATTATTGTGTGTGGAGAGTCTCGCTAAGTGTGGATATATTTAGATGTTCTGTGGAGAGATGCTTGCGAGCTTTCTCTCCCAGGCTGTTTTAGTGACCGAGATTGGATTGGGGGTGTCCCCTGAGACAGCTGTTGTGCCGCGACTCACTCAGTTTTCTGCTGCCAATGCTTGAGAGCGTTGGTGGCCATGATGGTAATTAGGGCTGTGCGATATTGAAGAAAAATCAGATTTGCGATACCTTGTTAATGCGATATTCGATATGCGATACGATATTGCTTAAAGTGTGTAAAATCAATTTCAATTATATTTTAAAATATTTAACAATTAAAATTATATAACCAATTTTTTTCACATTCTTTCTTGGAAAAGAAAGAATCACTACAACTTCTGAAAGTGACCAGCAGTGTTTTAGCATTACATAAAAAGTAATGTCACAAATCAGAAAATGTCATTTTAACATCAGTGTGAACATACAAACAAAAACAATTAATGACACTATTTTTATATCATTGTAACTTTGCTTTCCATGCACTTTAAATACTTCTTCATATACCACAGCAAAAACTATAGTCTGAGAAAGTTCAAACATGATTAAAGGCAAGTGAACATTCAGTAAAAAAAAGAAAAAGAAAAAAAATAAATACACAATTTACAAGCATAGATAATTTAAACCGTAGTAATCAGGTACAGAAATTTAATAATTAAGTGTAAAATAACACTGCATAGTGAAACTTTGACCTTTTGCAACGTTTTGATTTAAGTAGCCTATTATTAAAATTATTTAGATATCGCACGCCCTTGCGATATGCATATTGCGAAATTCGCGATATTTCGATAATGTCGATATATCGTGCAGCCCTAATGGTAATTGTGTTGCATCTGTAGTTAGATTGGCTTTCCGGGCTCCTTTGAAATATCCATTGTGGTCTATGAGTTCAAGAAGGCGTGGGTGTGGTCGCCGGCTTTCAGGAGGTTAATTCTTAGCCGGTTTAGGTCTTCTTTACCTCTGAGGGGTCTGGCTTGTCATGATCTGAGGATCATAGACAGGGCTAGTGAGCCAGCACTCTCTTGCTCCTCCCCCTTTTGGGAGTCGAGTGCAGAGATTGATACCTTGCTTCCCCTCCAGAGCGTTTTCTCAGCCTGGGTAGTAAAGTTGGGTGGCCTCCTCTGATTTCAGGCGATCCCCCTGAATCCCGCATGCTAAATATGGGCTTTCATCCATTTGTTAGGCTTTTTCAACTGGATGGCCCATTGCTTTTGGAACATAGTTGTTTGAGGACAGCTGTATTCCTATCTTGATTTTGGGCACTGTCCCTTCCTGTGTTTAGCCAGATGGGTTTAGGAGTCTCATGGTATTTTTAAGTTGGCGGTCCCTCTGAATCCAGATAGCTATCCAAGGATAGCCGTGCTTCAGCTCAGTACTGCCCCCTTGTCAGAGTTTTAAGTAGCGGTCTTTGAGCCTCTTGCCTAGATTGTAGTATCTCCCCTGTTAGGGTTTTAAGTAGATAGCCCACTTTCCATGGTCTGGGCAATATTCAGCCTTCCCTGAAGAAACTGCTATTCGAGGATAGCTGTGTTCCAGCTCGGCTACTACTTCCCTTATTAGGGTATTTAAGTAGTGGTCTCATTGAGCCTCTTACCTAGATTGTGCTGTCTCCCCTGTTAGGGTTTTAAGTAGATAGCCCACTCTCTGTGGTCTTGGCAATCTTCAGTTAGGACCTTTGGAGGATAGCAATCTGAGGATAGCTGTTTTCTAGCTCGGTGACTACTCCCCTTACTAGGGTTTTTAAGTAGTGGTCCCCTGGAGCCCCTATCTAGATTGTGCTATCCCCCCAGCTAGGGTTTCTAAGTAGGGAGCCTCAATCTGTGGTCCTTGTATTATCAGGCTAAGGGGTTGCTCACATAACATAGCTATCTGAGGGTAACTGTATTCTTAACTTGGTGTGGATGTCCCTCTTTCATCTGAAACTGGGTTCCCCATTGTGACGGCCCGAGGCGTCAGTGGCTTGGCCCTTTTCTGAGGAAAGGTTCGGTGTATGTCTGTCACTTCCTTGGTGCTCTCTCACCAGGTGGACAAGCATGTGCCGCGGCATGGCATAGTTGGCATTTCATTACCCATAGTGTTAGCTAGACTAGAGGACACAGTGCGAGTTCCCTAGAAGGGGAACATCTCGGGTAACCATGGTTCTCCGAGAGGGAACGAGACGCTGCGTCCCCTGCGTCCCCTGCGTCCAAAACTAAGTTAGTGATGTGTGTGGCAGGCAGGCAGACCTGTGATGTCATGGGCTATCTGGGCCAATAGAATTGGAGTTGTTTAACACGTGCTTCAGACACCGGTCCTACTGGCGGCAGCCCCCATAGTGTGCACTAGAGGACGCAGAGTCTCGTTCCCTCTCTGGGAACCATGGTTACATGCATAACCCGAGATGTTTCCTGTGAGAATGATGAAGATTTGTATGTAGCTAGGCCTTTTTTGTCTTTTGACACGCCTGTGTTGTAACCAAATGTGTAAGTTTTGAAACGTTGCTCTTTTTTTGGAGGTTTCTGTGTGAATCTGTGAAGGTCAAACTTATCAGTAGACTGTCAGTGTGTGTGTGTGTGTGTGTGTGTGTGTGTGTGTGTTAAGGTCAGTTAGAGTGGGAAGCTCTCATACATTGGGTGGAAACACTGATGTTTCTGTGTCCCGGCTGCTTAGGGACTCTTTCCAGTTTCGCCTGATGATGAAGAGTTGCACAAATTTTCCGCTAGAGAAAGGCAGAAGGAGAATAGAGAGGGGGTATGCTGTGAGTTTAAGGAGTTAAAGGAGAGTGTGAGTCTGTCTTGAGGTGGAAACATTCAGTTCAAAGAAGACAGCATTGTGACAAAATTCAAAGCTACTTTGTGTTTGAAAAAAAGTTCAGTTAATGTGTTAGTCAAGGGTTTCATAAAGTAGATGGTGGTATTAAATACTGGCGATATTGAAGATAAAGAAAATCATGTTTACCCAAAAATGAAAATTCTGTCTTTATTTGCTCAAATTCATGTCATTCCAAACCCGTATGATGATGATCCTCTGGTGAAGATTGTGCCCAAATTTGCAACCTTTGCAACCAAATCACTGTGAGTCGAACTCAAGAAGCAAATGAGACAGATTCTTAAACAGATCATTCGGACCTTTTTTTGTGAAACAAACCAACTGATTAATTGAAAAGATCTGATTAAAAAGAATGATAATTTACAAATCAAATGTCACAACTTCTCTCATGAACTCGCCAATGAGACCTAGTCCAGATTTCATTGTTTTTTTGTAAATAACAATATGGATTGTGTATCTGAAACAAAACATATTATGGCTTTAAAAGATTTTGAATGGGTGTAACGAGTTGCTGTAATTAAATTACTTATCCACTGAGAAAAGTAAAGAATTACTGTTCATTTTTAGGTAATTTAATTACAGTTACTTATAAAGTACTTTTGTTACATACTGTAAATAATTTCAACAGTTCTAAAATCAATATTGAATTTGAAATCTAAATTTATCGTCTAAAGGTAAAATTGAATGCAGTGTCTTTAATCCTCTGTGCGCCGGCATGTTCACTTGCAGTTTTTCCTGATGACAGAGAAAAGAACCTAAAATACTCAGATACAGATAAGACTAAGACCTCAGTCGAATCTGTAAAGGGTCTACTTTTATTTGTGTACATTTTACTAGTTGGGCTTTTCCTAAACTATCATGCCAAACTGAAATGTGTGAAAGCGAGTAAAATATGCTGAAATATGATATACATTCATTCATATAGGCAACTTATTACATATAGGCTAAATGTTGTGCAAAATGAGGATGTAAATATTTTGCTATCATATAATAAAGATATGAGATATAATATAGTATAAATATAAAGTAATGTGAATGTTTACACTGCAGCATTATGAATGTTACAATCTAGAAATGTTTAGATCAGTGTTTACTGATCTACTATCAGATGTTGATGTTTATAATGTGCTAAGCAATACGAATTTAATTTAGAAAATATCAGAATGTTGTTTATGAACTGTGTGGTAATACATGTTGTTTTTGTTAGGAGTGGACAAAATTAGTATTAGTGACTGCTAATGTAGCATACATGTACAGTATGTCAGTGTGTATGAATATGGTACTCATTGCTTTGAAAAGTTTAATGCTTGATACATGTACCCCTGGTTTCACAGACAAGGCTTAAGCTTAGTCCCTGACTAAAATACATTTCTGAGCTGTTTTAACTGAAAGAAACTTGCACTGACATACCTTAAAGTGCCCCTATTATGCCATTTTTAAGGTTGCTAATATTGCTTTATGAGTCTCCTAAAACAGGTTTACATGCATGCAAGGTCAAAAAACACATTAGTTTTCTCAAAAAATAGATTTAATTTTATCTCATTTCTAAATCATTCGTAAACGACTCGTGCGAAGCAGTTGAAAGAATCAATCTCTCTAAACCCCTCCTTTCCGTGAGCCCTCGCTACTGTGATTGGTCCGATGGCGCAGTCCTTTGTGATTGGTCCAGAGCCGTAGAGAGATTGGCTCTGGATTGGTTTACCGCGTACAGTGCGTGTCGGAAACGAAACGCCCATTGCCATGACGGAATGACAGCCCTGGAGACTTGTCAATACATAGAAAAGATTGTATCGATTGTACCTTACCAATTCGAGCCGGAGTCTGATGATGAAATGGTTGAAATGGCTGATCGACAAGAGACTGATTCGCAAGCATGACTGGAGCAGGACGTTTCTCAGTGGTAAGTGTCAAGTGTTAACAAGTTTGTGGTAATTATAAGATGTGATAAAACAAATTTACTCTCACAGCGTAGGATACAACGTCTTCTCGACATGATGTTAACCACACGGAAATTTTACTGTGTTTGTGGGCAGGCAAGTTGGCGACGTAGAACGTGGGCAGACATTATGCAAATGTGTTACTTCGTGACGTAGAGCCGTAACAGAATAAGATTCGAATTCCTGACGACT
>NW_015557097.1:687393-697685 GCF_001515605.1 Sinocyclocheilus anshuiensis | reverse complement strand
TATCGTGCACTGTCGGCTTCACAACTTTGCAGATAGTTTATGTTCACATACAGCTACATGACACACTGCATGAAAGTTAATATTCGAAAAGGCATAATAGGGGCACTTTAAAATATGTCAGTTCCATTGTTTTATCTCAAGATGCACACCAGTAATGTTTTCTTCTAAGGCACATTTATAAAAGTTACTTAAAAGTTGTTTAACTTTTCTTAAACAAGAAAAAAGGGGCAGTCGTGGCCTAATATTGAGCAAGGCACCAAACCCCCAACTGCTCCCCGGGCGCTGCAGCACATGGATGCCCACTGCTCTGGGTGTGTGTTCATGGTGTGTGTGTGCACTTGGATGGATTAAATGCAGAGCACAAATTCCGAATATGGGTCACCATACTCAGCCACACGTCACTTCACTTAAGCTTTTTTGTTATTTGGATATTTTGGAGAGTACTTCTATTTGTTAACCAAAGAAGGTTACAATTTTTTTTACTAAAATGCTTAAGCATTGCAGTTGTTTTAAAGCTAAAAGGCTAAACTATTCCATGTTTAACTCAAACTGAAAGAATTAAGAGTTTAATTTCTATTGTCTATGCATCAAGTTTTATATGGATTTTAAGAAGTAATTAACGATTCAGATAATTAAGTTACTTATTGAATAATTCAATTACTTTTCAGACAGAGTAATTAGAAAAGTAATTTAAAGCTGCAGTCCGTAACTTTTTTTGGTTAAAAATGATCCGAAATCTATATTTGAGCAAGTACATAACCAACCAGTGTTCAAAACTATCGCCTTACTTTAGTCCGATTCACAACATGAAGCTTATAATAATGTTTTCTAATTTGAGTGGTACGGGTAGGTTTTCGCGGGAAATTCGAGCATGGCATTGCATCACGTCTGTAAACATAAAGTTGTCCCGGCTACTAGGCTATCGCATGTGAGGATCTTGCAGGTGGCGCATCGTTTATAGCCTTTTCTCACAGCAGCCAGAATAATTAAATGTATCATTTTGATGGCGTATTGTAATCCAGAAAGGATTATGTGTTTATGAAACACATGTGAATGAAATTAAATTATATTCCAGTTTTAAATGTGCATCTGATTACAGATAGCCTGGGATACAAAGATTTGTATTTTAAAGACAACCAGTTCGAAGGGAGCATAATTTGCTTTTTGGGTTAAAAGAATTTCTTAACATGAAATTCGAATGGAATGACAATTAGAGATTAGACTGTAAAGAAACTGAGATCACACGCTAATACACACTATACTCAGTCACGCAATGCTGATGTTAACATTAATACTTTGAGAACAAAGTATAACAATAATAATAATTTGCATGGTTTGATGTGATATGAGCTAACCGATCGTTACACTTAATCACCATTGGTAGCACGATTTATTTTAATCCTTTTTTCCTCAGTTGGTCAGAACAAACGTGGCAGACTTGTTACTTACTTGTTCAGATGACAATATCCGGTGAAAATTCGGTAACACTTTATTTCGATAGTCCACTTTAGACATTCTATTAACAGTAAGTAACTTTGCAACTACATGTCAACTAGCAGTTAGTAGAGTATTAGTAGACTGTCTGCTTAATATCGTCTAACACTTTCTTTGTCAACTTATTCTACTAACCCTAAACCTACCCTAACAGTCTACTCTGAGAGTTAGTAGACATGTAGTTGCAAATTAATGAGAATTAGTTGACGTAGTTGACATGTAGTTACAAAGTTACTTATAGTTAGTAGAATGTCTAAAGTGGACTATCAAAATAAAGTGTAACCGAAAATTCTTATTTGGGTCATATATTCAAAGACGTAGGCTAGAATCTGTGATTGCGAAGTACAGTAAATATCCACACCGGTGCCGTGACTGACTGCCACACATTCACCTCAAAACATTAGATTCATCCACGCTGGAGCCGCGCTGGAGCACAACCCCATGCATGGAATATAATTCCGCACACAGCTGCAATTGCAGGTTTTCAAGCAGAGATGGCGACAAAGAGGCAAAACGTACGGACTGCAGCTTTAAATACAATATTGGTGACGTAATTAGTAATTAATTACCTTTTTAAAATAACTTATCCAACACTGCAAACAAGTCATATGGACCATTTTTGTGGAGTGTGAAAGTTTTATTGCATGGAAGAAAGATTTTCTCCTTTTGTGTTAATTGGAAGAATGTAAGTCATTCAGGTTTGGAAGAACATGAGTAAATTATGTCAATAAAAGCCAAACTGTTTATGTGTTCTGGGTTTGGCCATGTTGGTGTGCACGTATTTGTACGTGAGTCATGTGTTCTGGCTGTCCATCACCTGTGGGGTGTAGATTTGTATCTGTTCTCATTTTTTTATTCTGTTGCATTGACTCCTGTTACCTGGTATGGAGCTCCTAGTAATGAATATGACTTTTCAGCCACTCGACAGCGTTGTCTGTTCTTCATTATATTGCCATACATGATCATATTTGGCCATTCTTGGATATTGAGTAATAATCTATGACTCAAAGTCTCTTAATGACAACAAAGCCTCTGCTTTGTGTGTGTGGAGTCATCACATGATGAGCTTCTCTCAGAGGAAATATGGGAAGGAGGAAGGCCATGACAGTGCAGTATCTAGAGGCTTGAGCTCAACAGAAAACAGTCAACCCTTACTGTCCCACCAAATTATTGCAAACTGGCAGCTGGATATCCAAAAAAAAGGAAAAAAAGATTTCAAATGTAATGTTTAGGTTGAATCAGCTTAAAGGGGTCATATGATGCGATTTTAAATTTTTCCTTTCTATTTGGAGTGTTACAAGCTCTTGGTGCATAAAGAAGATCTGTAAAGTTGCAAAGACTAAAGTCTCAAATCCAAAGAGATATTCTTTATAAAAGTTCAGAGTCAGCCACACCTACCTAAAACGGCTCGTTCTAACACGCCCCCACATATCTACCTCACTATGTGGGAAGATTTGCATAACGCCGCCCAAATGTTCACGCAACGAAAGAAGGCGTAACTTTTATTCTCGCTGTAGTATTGTCGCGCGTAAAAAGACAGTATAAGTCATTATAATCAGTAATTATGTCCCCACTGGATGCAACAAATGCCTCGTTTGTAATGGGTTTTGATGTTTTTTGTCTCGTTGCTCCGGCCGGTACACGGCATCAACAGTATGCGAGGGGCGTAACATTTCCGTCTCACGCTTGAGGTATTCGGCCAATCACAACGCATTGGATAGCTGGCCAATCACAGCACACCTCGCTTTTTCAGACCGATGAGCTTTGTAAAAATTGACGCGTTTCAAAAAGGCGGGGCATAGAGGAGAAACAATAATGTACAGTATGTGGAAAATAATGTGTTTTTTTAACTTTAAACTGCATAAACACATTTCATTACACCAAATACACAAAATAATGTTCTTTTTAGCAGCATCATATGACCCCTTTAAAAATGCAGTCTGTTTATCTCTGATGTAAAGGATTCATGTCTGCTAAAACTGAACGGAAATGTCTGTAATCGTACAGACTTTTTTACATGAAGGCTAATATTTGTGCTTGACTATAGAACGGAAATATCACAAACAAGATTGCTCTAATTTGTTTTTCCTGTACACCAGTGAGATTAAATAAAGAGCAAATGGAACCTTTTTCTGAAGTCTTTTGCTTATCAGACTTATGTATGTGTGTGTGTGTGTGTGTCACCACCTTGCAATTATAAGGCTCCATCTGCATTCTGATTTTGAGATATTGAGCTTCTTGAAATATTGAGTTTATGGTTTAGAAACTAATGGTAAGGTTTAGAAAAACTTTGTTTTCTAGATTAAAAAGTCCCAAAATGTACACAACTTAAAAAAGATCACATAATGTAAATAAGTTCTCACAGAATAAGAATATGTGAATTAATTCCAAGGTGATGATATGTGTGGGTGTGTGTGTATGTGTGGGTGTGTCTATGTATATGTATTAAGGCTATATGTGTGTGGGTGTGAATTTTAGATTCGCTGTGATGTTCCTCTTTTGTATATTAGTATTGATAATAAGAAGAAATTAGTTTTTTATTGAGCATCAAATCAGCATATTAGAATGATTTCTGTACCATGTTAAGGTTTATGTGACACTGAAACATTTTCTGTAAACTTCTCCTAAGGTTCTTTTTTACGAAAAGAATCTGGAACAAATTGTTACTTAAAAAGATAAATGAGAACTTCAGTAAGTCTCCTGAGCTATGCAAGAGCAATCACTGAGAAGTAATATTTTCCTCTAGTGAAATTGTCTTCTACGTGTTTTGTCTCAGGCTTTCACCTTTGTCTATTTTTACCTAAGAATGCAAATACATGAAATCACAGCTCCAGATCTCTCTTTCCTCTGCACAGATTTTAGAAATGGTTACCAAGGTTACTTAGTAACTTTGTTATTGATTTAGTTAAAATAGACTTCATTTTTTACAATTTAGTTCATATTGATGAAATGCTAAATAAAAGACACTCAGTTCTCACTGTAAGTAGAGTTTTCGAAGTTGTATTTTAAATAATTAATTTTCAATTTAAAGGATGTCTTCAAAATTACAATTTAATGTTTATTAGCAGTACTCTTACGCCTGCAGACTCCTTGTAAACTCACAGTGCAAAGTTTGTCCGCTAAGAGGAAGTGCCCCATTTCAGGAAGTGGTTTGTGACCTTTAGAGAGCACCGTGGCTGCTGGGACATAAAGGAACCCATATGTGCTGAGACACAGAGATGTGGGGGTGGAAACACATGCACGCTCAAAACTTCAAATATAGTGAGGTACACGCATAGACATATGTGCATAATCTAAAATACCATGGCAAAAGTTCACAGAAACTGAATCAAAAGAGATATGTGTAGACAGCCCCCTTGTAGTCGCAGTAAATATGAACCGATATGTGTATAACCATATACTGAACTGAAGTGTGTATTGTCATGTGTACTGCAGTGCAAAGTAAGCGCACTGAAAGAGAACAAACAGGCACAAATGCATCTCTGTATTGCCTTGAGATTCTTTCCTCACATTTATTGCACAATTAAAATTCATCTTCATAATGTGAAGTTAAATAGACCTTTAAATTTACCATGCTAACTGCAGTTTCCATCAAACTACAGATAACATTTGACAATATGGTCCCATTAGTTAACATTAGTTAATGCATTAACTAACATCATCAATGAGCGATACATTTGTATCAGTATTTATAAATTTTTAACAAGTTAATAAAAAATACTATTGTTCATTATTAGTTAACTAATGTTAACTAACAGAACCTTAGTGTAAAGTGTTACCAATAACATTGTTATTGTTCAATTATATTGGGATGCCCAAACAATAAGCTTTCAAAATCTTTCTTTTGTTTTAACTTCCTTTATGACTTCTTACTAAGTGACTTATTACTTTTTTTTTTTTTTTGGTAACTGGTATTTTGGTGGAAACTACAGTAGCTTTTGGTAAGTGTTAGCCAACTGGTGTCATCTAATGGCAGGCCATTAGTTTAGAAATGAATGAACTGAAGGGTTTAAATTTTTAACAGTTCTTTGAAAAGAAGTTTCTCTTCTCATTTACCCTGTTTCCTTTGGCTATGAATAAAATAATGCTGAATAAATCATAGAGCAGAAATAAATAAATCATATTGAATAATCTAAAATGTTTGGGACATCTTGTACTGTAGCTTATAACGCTCTCTATGTTTATTCAGTTCTGTTATAAAAACAACAACTGTGGTAACTGTGGTACTTTGGCAGAAACCAGAGTTTCCATAACTACATGTAACTTATGTATTAGATGTAGTTAATTTTTACATTTTGCATAAATACCGGAAGTGTGTGTTGTAACTCCGGCTAAATAGATAACTGTAACTACATTGTAAAAAATACCGTTAGATTTATTACTTTTAAAAAGGTGCCTGTATACTTAACAAACTTATATTTCATTAAGTGATATAATGTTAAAATACCGATCTACTTGAATGACCAAAATCTAGACAAAACACCATCAGGGTAACACACATGATACTAAAACAATGCAACAAACATTAATTAATTAAACATAAACATTAATAATTGAAAATGTAACACAAAACACCATCATGTGGATTACTGATATTAAAAATAAGAAGGATCAAAAAAATGTAAATAAAATATAATAATATGTGATATATCGCACTGGGACTTCTGGGAATGTACTTTTTACTTTTTTCACTGTAATTTATAACTTATTGGTAATTTATAGTTTCTGTATTGAAACCCTTACAAAAGTGTATTGTGCAAGTTCCGTGGTAGAGTTAGTGATATATCAGATGGGAATACCATGATACTTTGATGTATTTTATAGTACTCAATTAATGTACCACAGAATTTGCATGGTAATTCAATACCATGGTCTTACCAGAGTACATTTTTTTTAATCAATGTTCAATGTGTTGTTACACTTCCTTTACACTACACACAGACAAGCACTTTGAATTGTTTTTACAGTTAGAGTTACATCTCTTCTTGTAAAAGCCTTGTGCTGATTATATTTGAACCGAGCCGAAAACTGAATCTGAGAAGATGAGACTGAAACACTACATGATCAAGCTCAAAGTTTCCGGATGATGAGCTGTAATAGAAGACGCAGCAGTGTGATTCTGATTGTGGCTGTGGAATCTAGACCTTCATACATCTCTTTCTGTCTGTTGTGACATTTCTAAATGGCAGAAATTGTTGTTAATTGTTCACTCAAAATGAATCATGTTTTAGTCATGCACACGCTTGTTCAAACCCATAGTCACACCTAAACAGACACACACTCTTTATCTCAAAGATTATCTAGCTCAACTACAGTTTTATAGGCTTTAGTGAATTTAATTTACGTACTTGTTGGACAGTAATTCACTGATATAAGAAGCTCTGTTTTGTTCTCTCTCTGTAATACTACCAGAGTTACATGAATAATTCCCATTTTCCTTTATGAATAATCTTCTGATTCTGCCTTCTTTTATGCCCTGTTGGTCCTTTCCGTGTCTGTCTACATGAACAGTGTCACCATCTGCCCGGTCTCATGCACCCTAACCAAGCGAAAGAACACTCACAAAAGCTGTGTGTCTTCCCTGTAGTTTTAACATAATAAGCTGTTAACTAGCGGGGTATAGCGGGCTGTTAAACACGAGACGAGCTTGAAAAGATCTTCACGGCCAGCCAGCCGTTACTTACAGAGGCAGAAGGGCTTATTGTCAGAGGATAACAATTGTGCATGAGGATATGTGCACGGAGGGAGAGAGCAGAACAATCAGTGACATCACATGCTGCATTTGTTATTCTTTCCTCTCGTTTTCTCTGTGTGGGATGAAGGAGAAATAAAAAGAATGGAAGAGAAAGAGAGATGGTGTGATAGAAAGATCCAAAATTAACACCCTTCAAGCGTCAAATGCGAGTACAAATTGGCTCTGGCAAGTAAAATGGTGTTGCTTGCCAGTTGGCTGGTAACTTATTTGTAACCGCAATAAAATACATAGTTTATATCGAAATGATCATCTGACCTTCACTGAGGTACGTGATGTGTGCAACTTTTACCTCAGTAGAAAGTTTGCTAGAAGTTTTTGTACTTCAAACTCCCTACCAAATGCAACTTCCATTTTGTCAGACAAACTCTGTTTTAATCAAATGTAGAAAACATTGACATTACTTAAAAATGTAATAGACCATTTAGTATGAGCAGCTTAAGCAGGTTTAACAGCAAGAACTTACAATTTTAAGTTTATTGGTGACTAGGGTTGCAAAGGGGTGGAACATTTCCGGAAACTTTCCAAAAATCCCTGGAATATTCCAAAAAATCCTGGAAAGTTTCCAGAATTTCTGGAATATTTCCTAAATTTACTGGAGAATGTTCACCTTTTTGCAACCCTATTGGTGACTGACTAACAGGCTACTGAGCATTTTGATGCTCAGATTGATCCGTGATGTTGTGCTTGAATCATTTGTTTTAGTCAAAGCATGTGAACATAGGACAAAAATGACATTTTGTTGTAAAAGTTATGTTTCATAAGTCACCATTAGAGTGATTAGTGCTCTGTTCTCAACGTTTCTTCCATTTAATTGAGTATATATAATTTGTGTTGGTGTATAGTAGTAACTCTACAGGTATATAACATTTTCAGTTTGCTAAACAAACTGAAAAACAAGTTAGACAAAATAAAGTTTACATCACTAATATGTAATGTTAATGCTCAGCTTAACTTAAAACTTACAACAAACTTGGATCCACAAGATAAAACATTATTTGAGTCTATAGAACTTGTGCTATATTTGCTTTTTTTATACATAAGTTGAGTATCTTCAAAAAAGCCCTGAAGTGGGTTGCCTTAAGTGTTTGAGCTTTCACAACCGAACAACTTCTTAACAAAACTGGTTTGTGTAATGAAAATTTGAGACAAAAGTGTACAGGAACTGAAATGGGCTTCATTGCCTGAAGAAATACCCTCATTATTAATATCACTGATGTTTCACATGCTAATTTGTACTGAGGACACCCTTTAATATCTGTAAGTGCTTTTGTGTGTGTATGTGTGGGTGGGTGTTGCACTGTGTTGTGCTGAATGGGAATACATACTAACTTACCCCTCTGTAAACAGGAAGTGACTATTTCCCCATAGAGTTTGGAGATTGGGCCAAAGCAGCGAGAAAGTCGGCACAAATATGCATAGACACTGACTTGGACACTATTTTCAAAACATATGTTACACATTTTGAACTCCACCTCTCACGAAAATGTTACCAGGGCTGATTAATAACAGGCAGAAAGATAAAAAAAAATCTAGATATGAGTGTATCTTTTTTCATGTATGAATAGTCATATTCAACCAAACCCACACAAAAAAGCACACCCAGACAAATGTACTCCCTGGACCAGCCTCTTCATTCCTCTCAAATGCTGTACAGGAAATACAGGTTATAAATAAATCATTGAGTTCCTGCCTGGAGCACTGACCAGAGGGGAAGGGAGGAGGAGATGGCCTGTAACACAATACAGACACACACACACACACACACACACACGCATATAAAGGCTGATGGATAATCAAACAAGTAAAGTACGTTTGATTGTGTGTGTGATCCCGGATACAGAAACACTTCTGATTTCATATGTGCATTAGGTAGAATAAAATCCCTGTTGTTTAGCATATGGGCTCTATAAGAATCGTTATGTGTGTATGTGGCCTCACTTGTGTGTTTTTGTGGATGTATGCATGATAAAAGTTTGAGCGTGTGGGTGGAGTGTTAGATTTGGGGTGTGATGAAGTCTTAAAAGTGCAACTGTGGAGTTCGTTCAAATGCTTCTTGAAAACCTCCGTAAATCCCTTTGATTAATGCAGGTTTATATGTGAATACTGGTTCACCATATTCTGCAACTTCAGACCAATATTGAGTGGCTTGGGAAAATATTTTCTCTACAAAAGCTTCTGTTATAGTTCTTTTACATATTAACTTCAAAACAAACCAGATGGTTGAAGTTTCCTTGTGGTGCTTCTGCAATAGGATAGGGATTTTTATGCTTCACCTTGTACAGTGACACCCGCTTGTGCATTTTTATACAACATGGCTTTTGTGATTAACTGTAAAACTCTTGGGTAGGTTTTTTTTTTCAACTTTGGATTTTTTAAGGAACCATCTTTGTTTTATTTCATTCATGACAGAATAGCTCACTAATGGCGCTTTTCCACTGCATGATAGGGCCTATATGGACCCTTTTCACATTTATGGGGTTCTCAGAAGCGTAAGTCATCATAGTTGATTACATTTCTATAGTGATGAACAGAAACTGGAATAAATATAAGTTTTGCTTTCCCATTTGTCCCAATAGGAACAAAATAGCATTTCTATGACTTTCCATAAGAGGGAAAAATACAGATATTATGTTGGTCAGAAGAGAGAAAAATGTTAAATTTTCTGTTGCTTCTTCAGCCATTGAGAAACACTGATGCAGCAGCATTAAACAGTTTTCTGTAATATATTTCCGAAATAGTGAAACAAATGGCGCTTTTCCACTGCATGATACGGCACGGTACGGCTCGGTACGGTTCACTTTTTGGGGGTTTTCCACTGTGTACAGTACCTGGTACCTGGTACTTTTTTAATACCACCTCGGTTGGGGTTCCAAGTGAACCGTACCGTTACCAAAACCGTTACCAAAACGTGACGTGTAAACTAGGGCTGTGACGGTATGGGATTTTTATTACCGCGGTGAAGACGCAACAAATCACCGCGGTTTGGCGGTTAATCGCAACCCCCCTCCCCCTCCCGCCGCGGAAATATAATGATTTAAGAATG
>NW_015557097.1:682467-687316 GCF_001515605.1 Sinocyclocheilus anshuiensis | reverse complement strand
GTGACACAAACACAAAAGAACCGCTAGATTTAAATCAGCACAGCCAGCGAAGGATCGAACGCAACAGTTTTGAACGAACGCAGCTGTTTTTTAACAACCAAAAAGTTTTGTTGTCTGTTGTGGAAGAACAGACGTTCCTCTCGTTGATAGCAGAGGAGCGGATCCAGCCAGAGCTTGATGGGGCGACTCAGAATGAAAACGTTTTTTTTAGGAGTCGTGGTAGTAGAGGCACCGCAACTATAACGACATGTGAATAATCCCGCCCACTCTAAAGCGATACTAAACTGCAGTGGAAATGCAAACCAAACCGAGCCGAACTGTGCCGTGCCGTACTGAGCCGTGCCGAGCCGAGCCGAGTCGTACCACGCAGTGGAAAAGCGCCATAAGAACGACACATTTGTGTACGTGTGACTGCACAGTAGGGCTGCACGATATATCGAAAATATCGAAATATCGCAAATGTAAATATCGCGAAATGCATATAGCAAGGGTGTGCAATATCTGAATCATTTTAATAATAGGCTACTTAAATCAAAACGTTGCAAAAGGTCAAAGTTTTAGTTCGACTTTTTTTTACTGACTGTTCACTTGCCTTTAATCATGTTTGAACTTTCTCAGACTATAGTTTTTGCTGTGGTATATGAAGAAGTACTTAAAGTGCATGGAAAGCAAAGTAACAATGATATAAAAATAGTGTCATTCATTTTTTTGTCTTTCACATTGATGTTAAAATTACATTTTCTGATTTGTGACATTACTTTTTATGTACTGCTAAAACACTGCTGGTCACTTTCAGAAGTTGTAGTGATTCTTTCTTTTCCAAGAAAGAATGTGAAACAAATTGGTTATATAATTTTCATTTTTAAATATTTTAAAATATAATTTAAATAGATTTTTCACACTTTAAGCAATATCGTATCGCATATCGAATATCACATTTTTTTTTATCAAGGTATCGCGTATTGCATTTTTTTTCAATATCGCACAGCCCTACTGCACAGGCATCTGAACTTGATCATGCATGTATGAAAGTCTGAATATGTGTCTCGCATGCTTGGATGTCATAAACCATGCCATATGGTGAGTGTGTTGTGTCCGGAGTTTATTTGTGTGTGTGAATATGCACACTTTATAGTTTGGCACTACGTGCATGATTGCATTTCTTCATATGTGTTTAGCTTGGGAGTGTATAAATGCATACATCTTTGCAAAGTTTTTGGGGGTAATTGAGCATATATGTTCATGTACTCATGGACATATGGCCGTGCTTCATGGGCTTCCCCATCCCAGCATGCATTGGGCCCTGAGGGTTATTTGGCATGATGACCATTTTCTCTGGGAAGCCAACTAAATATAGAGTAATTGAGCGCTGTGCATAGACTGTGAACTGGATTACCACACACAAAATGCACATACTACTGACTTTTACAGTAATCTTCAAATTTAAATGTAACTGAGGAAAATAAATACATAAAATAAATAAACCAACCAACAAATAAACATTATGTGCGTGTGAACATTTAATGATTTTTTTATAAATTACATTAATTTGATCAAAGGTGGCAGTACGCTGTTCTTTTCAACTGTAACATTGATTAATAATAAGAAATGTTTCTTTAGCACACATCGGCAAATTAGAATGATTTCTGAAGGATCATTTGACACTGAGAACTGGAGTAATGGCTGCTAAAAATTCAGCTTTTTGCCATCAGAGGAATAAATAAAATGTTGAAATATATTCAAATAGAAAACTCTTATTTTGAATTGTAATAATTTTTCAAAATATTATCGTTTTTACTTCATACTTTGCCGCAAATGGTGAAGGATCTCTATTATACATAACTTTGGTGCATCTGCAATGAACATAAATGCAAATGTTTGTTGTTAGTTTGCTTATAATGCGCTGATAGACTGTCAGATACACATCGTGGAGCGCCGATCACCAAAGGCTTCCTGTACTTTGAACAGTCTGCATAATTTGCATAATTTCCCTCATCTCTGACGCGCGACTTCTCTGTTCTTGTGTCTTGTCATGGTTTTTCTTGCGAGGTGTAAGGGAAGCACGTCTATACATTTGTAGTGAAATGTTGCTCTGCTTCATTGGTATTGTTTCATTTATCCATCGCTGAATAACTTTTACTGATTCTAAGTTAGTGGAAATGGAATGTCTGTGGTCACATGAGATTAAATGTATCGTAAGAGTAATCATATTTCCACTGATTGCTCATTGCTGATCAGCAGACCAAGCCTTTCTGTTGTCTTTTAGTCCGTTTTTCTTTCTGCTTTCTTCAAACCTCAGGCTCCATTTTCAGTTTTACTTGAGGTTTCAAACAGATCCATGCTTCACAACACCCCATTTCCCTTGAGAGTTAGTCAGAGTGTGTGATTTTTAGAGCTTTTATAAAAAGACACTAATTAGATTTAGAAGATAATGTAATCGGCTCAGGAAAAAAGCCTTTGAGATGTCAGCGGACACATGAGGAAATGACAGAGTGAGTTTAGCGCGACCTTAGATTGGATTATGTGTTGTTTTACGGTATAGATGTGAGCTGAAGAAATAATATCATCCTACACATGAGAAGATTATGTGCAATTATCTGTACCAAGTAATGTACTTCCACTAACTGTGAATGTGTGTGCGTGTATTAGAAATGGCCTCATACAAATAAGTGGGTCTGTGACCCTAAATTATTGTACCAAGTGTGAGATCGCTTATAATTACACCTTTTAGGTCTATATGATAAAAGCGAGAATAAAAGAGAACTAGAGACAGAGAGGAGGCTGTGGCAAGTGTTTTATGAACTGAGAGATAGCACACATTTCCTTTTTCATCACGGTTGTTTAAACCACAGACCAAGTGATATTATTTTCCACTATGATCTTTTAAAGCCAGACATCTGCTAAATGAGTCAGACTTGGTGAGCCTTTGTGAGATGTTTAGTATGTTGATAAATTCAGGGGTTGCTCTTTACACACGCAAAATATAGCATTCTTTAAAAATATACACTACCGTTTAAATTTGCGGTGTGTAAAAGTTGTAAAAAAAACTGTTTTTGATTGAAGTGTCTTCCTGGGGCTGCGTTTATTTGATCACAAAATATTAATGCATTTTTGAATGTAAATTTTTTTCTGCGTTGGCAAAGCTGATTTTTCAACAGTCATTTCTCCAGTCTTCAGTGTCACATGATCCTTCAGAAATCATTCTGATATGCTGATTTGCTGCTCAAGAAACGTTTCTTCTTATCAGTGTTGAAAACAGTTGTCCTGTCTAATATTTTTTTGTGGAAACCATTATACATTTTTTCAGGATTCTTTGAATAGAAAGTTCAAACTTTTAAAATAAATAAGTAAATATTAAAAATATTTACCAATTTCAATTATTTTTTGTGTTTTTAGTTAAATTATTCAGTCTTTATGCACCAAATATTTGATCAGTTAGAATCAAGTATTACAGTGAACTGTGTATTAAATATTATTTTAGAAATCATTTTCATTATTTATAGTCTGGGAGACTGAATGTTGTGGTTTTCACTTGTTATTATTTGCATTGCAAGTGGGTCCAAAAGTCTGAGACCACTCTTAAAAATGTCTGTATTTTGAATTGTATGTATAATTGTCTTTTGAATTGTCTTTTGTATTTTGAGAAAAAAATGTTTCAGATTAATTAATATTTGATATTTAAAGTATTTGTTTTAATGACAGCAGAACACAGAACTCCACATGTTAGTGAAACTGGATCTTTTGTACAAAGATAAAGTCACATAATAAATGACACAAATTTGCTTATTTAATTAGTGATCTATATATAGTGCAGAACCTTAAATTCTCTGTGTAGTCTTTTGTGCCTCACTGCATGTGTTTCAGCTCTTCTTGTAGGTGGCTTTGGCTCACCTGGCCCTCTTTAAACAGGGTTTCCGCGGGGTCTTAAAAAGTCTTAAATGTAATTGTATCAAATTTAAGGCCTTAAAAATCTTAAACTGTACAATAAAGTCTTAATTATGATTTCAAGAGGTCTTAAATTTGGGTATGGAAAGGCCAGAATTGTGATATGGCTGAATGTGACGATTAAACTTCAAAAAAGGCTACGATTTCATTAAATAAACATGAGCGCTGCAGGTTCAAGGTGCTGAGCTGCTTTGTGTTCTGCCGTTACCGGGGAAACTGCTGGCAGAGAATGAGCATTTTCAAAAATCCTCTTGTTTTGTTCAGACCAATGCGAAAATCGGCCCATGTTTTTACCCTGCAAACATGCAGAGATTTAAATGTGAACTGGTGGATCGATAAGAAGACAATGCATTATAAAAATCTAAACAGTAAGGTGTGCGATATATATGGTCTGCGATATCTTAATTGTTGTTTTAACGATGTGCGATTCGACATTATTGAGTAGGCCCTACATCGCAAAAAGCAAACAAAACACACCTACAGAGTGCACAGTCTGCACACATACATTAGGTGATGAAGTCAGTTAATATAGGTTAAACTAGTACGTGCATTTAGAGTGTGTTCTTTCACTGCATGAATCGTCTATTAAAATGCATTTCGAATTATCACAGAATTCAAGATATGGGGGCAGAAAATGTATATATTTATATAATTTCATATAGTTAATATCACACGAAGAGTGCTGTTTTTTTCTCCAAAAGTCAACATGATTACAAATGTGATATTGATTTTATACAACAGTTCAATAAACAAGAAGTTAAGAGACTTAAGTTTTAGACACCGTATTTCCAGCTTTTGCTCTATTTTGCCAACAAAAAGCTGCGCTGTTTTGCGTCTCTGAGCAACATGATGGTGTTTCGTTCCTGAATGAATCAACCGTTTAAATGATTTGGTTCAATCGCAA
>NW_015557097.1:681241-681933 GCF_001515605.1 Sinocyclocheilus anshuiensis | reverse complement strand
GCCTAAAAATGTGGTCCTACAACTGCAGCCTTTGGTATTGCAGGAACATTGGGTTGTTTTTTGTTCAGACCAATTTGAAAATCGACCCATGTTTTTACCCTGCAAACACGCAGAGCTTCAAATATGAATTGGTGGATCGATAAGAAGACAATGCATTATAAAAATCTAAACAGTAGAGTGTGCGATATATATGGTCTGCGATAATAGCTTAATTGTTGTGTTAACGCTGCGCGATTCGACATTATCGAGTACATCGCGAAAAGCAAACAAAACACACCTAAAGAGTGCAGTCTGCACACATACATTAGGTGATGAAGTCAGTTAATATAGGTTAAACTAGTACGTGCATTTAGAGTGTGTTCTTTCACTGCATGAATCGTCTATTAAAATGCATTTCGAATTATCACAGAATTCAAGATATGGGGGCAGAAAATGTATATATTTATATAATTTCATATAGTTAATATCACACGAAGAGTGCCGCTTTTTTCCTCCAAAAGTCAACATGATTACAAATGTGATATTGATTTTATACAACAGTTCAATAAACAAGAAGTTAAGAGACTTAAGTTTTAGACACCGTATTTCCAGCTTTTGCTCTATTTTGCCAACAAAAAGCTGCGCTGTTTTGCGTCTCTGAGCAACATGATGGTGTTTCGTTCCTGAATGAATCAACCGTTTAAATGATTTGG
>NW_015557097.1:664383-681026 GCF_001515605.1 Sinocyclocheilus anshuiensis | reverse complement strand
CTGAGAGATTTTTTGTCAATATTGCAAACCCCTAATTTGTTATTTAATTTATATAATAATTTATTGATAATAATTCTTTAAATGAATGTAATGATTAATACTTTCGACCTTTTAAAAATGGTTTAAAGGCTGAAATGTAAAGTTTATCATTTTATAAAACTTTTAGTTTTTTTGTGAAAACTTGTATATGAATAAAGTCAACATGATTACAAATGTGATATTGATTTTATACAACAGTTCAATAAACAAGAAGTTAAGAGACTTAAGTTTTAGACACCGTATTTCCAGCTTTTGCTCTATTTTGCCAACAAAAAGCTGCGCTGTTTTGCGTCTCTGAGCAACATGATGGTGTTTCGTTCCTGAATGAATCAACCGTTTAAATGATTTGGTTCAATCGCAATGACTCACTTATTAAAAGTGACTTGCTGCCACCTACTGATGGTTTTAATTTCACATTTAAAGTATCTTTTCATTTTTTTTAAAATAATTTCAAACATCAGTTTTCAATGTTTTATGTTTAAAATATCAAAACATTATTCATGGATTTGTAACTGCAGGTTAAAGTATTCCATGTCCCTCTGAGCTGCATTACACAGTGTGTAAATACATCTAAATGCCACATAAGATGCAGCTTTTGTGTTTCCTCTGTATTGCAAAGATACATTTTGTTGATACTGATTTCATTTGCTTGGTAACAGTCCAAATGCAAGAATTTGACTCAAAAGTTGTTGCACACTTTTAGAGAACAATGGCTTAAAGTTAAAAATGCCCATAAAACTTATTGGAAAAAATTAATTTCTATTGGTACTATAGACATTGCCCTACCCTGCTCATATGGTATTAATTTTATTTGTGCAGGTCTTAAAAAACGTCTTAAAGTCTTAAATTTGCACTTAAAAAATCCTGCAGAAACCCTGTTTAAACTAATCCAGAAAATTAAGCCTCCTGAATATTCATAAATGTCTGTAAACAAGTGATTATCCAGCTTTCCCAGTATGTTCTGGGGAACAAGGAATGTTTAAGAGTGTTATCATGGAGTTTGTTTAGCCTATTTAATGATTTCATGCACGATAAACAATATATTTCACATACAGAGATAGAAACAATAGAGGAACAACTCCGTGATATCCAATTTAGATCTCTGAGAAAACTCCTCAGCACTAATGTACTGATAAACATCCTCCGGAAAGGAGGCCATTGATTTTGTGACCAGTACAGCAATTGAGCTGATCTCTCTCTCTCTCTCTCTCTGTGTCCTTTCTGTTACAGGCTAAAAGCGCTGGTTTCGACTGGGGGCAGAAATGTACAAGCAGCCTGTGACTGGTGAGTGTGCACACCCACACACGTTCACCGTGACCCTTGTCGTTTTTGACAGCCATTCATTTCAGCTGAACCGTGCTGAGCCACAGACACTCTTTAAACTTTGAAATGATAATATGTTGCATTTTAACTTGAGCACAAACACACACTGAAAGAAACATTACACTATGAGGTGGGCTCACATATAATCTGAAACTCAGCTTTGTGTGCACTTCACCTTTAATGGTTTACTGCTGCCCTCTGCTGTCAGGGAGTCAGAAGCATTTTATCATTGATATGTTCTTACTTTAAAAATAAAATTAAACTAACCATGTTGTTCATTTCAGTCCCAAACAAAAAGTGTACCTACTGCTCACTTATTTATAATGCCTTATTGAACATGGCCTGAATGTCTATTTTGCAGGTTGTTCTCCCATGTGGATGACCCGTTCCTGGATGATCCTTTACCCAGGGAGTATGTGCTGTACCTGAAACCCAGCGGTCCCCTCCTCAACCAGCTCTCCAACTTCTGGCAGCAGAGTCGCATTACATGTGGCAAGAACAAAGCCCACAACATCTT
This sequence comes from Sinocyclocheilus anshuiensis, assembly GCF_001515605.1. Lineage (NCBI taxonomy): Eukaryota > Metazoa > Chordata > Actinopteri > Cypriniformes > Cyprinidae > Sinocyclocheilus > Sinocyclocheilus anshuiensis. Next base: position 679,147 of record NW_015557097.1, on the reverse strand, counting down.
CCCTCACATAACCCTCTGCCAGTTCTTCATGGTCAGAGCACTTCATCAACATATCCAAACATGTGTCTTTATTAGATCTGTTATTTCGTGTTGTTTTACTCAATACCACTTTTTGAATGCTTTTTTTTTTTTTTTTTACAGATTAGGCAAATATATTTTTTTTTGTGGCACAGCCCCTTAGAAACTATAAAAAGTTTACATGTATAGTCGGCACTGAAAGCCTTGTGGTTAGTGCGTTGACATATAGCGCAACTGCGCTCACGGTGGCCTGAGTTCGATTCCCGCCTCAAGGTCCTTTGCTGATCCCGCTCCCTTCTCTCCACCCAAAGCTTTCCTGTCAGCTATCCACTGTCCTGTCCCAATAAAGCAGGGCTGCCCAAACTCGGTCCTGGAGGGCCGGTGTCCTGCAGAGTTTAGCTCCAACTTGCCTCAACACACCTGCCTTCAAGTTTCTAGTATGCCTAGTAAGAGCTTGATTAGCTGGTTCAGGTGCGTTTAATTGGGGTTGGAGCTAAACTCTTCAGGACACCGGCTCCTCAAACAGGACGTAGTTTGGACACCCCTGCAATAAAGGCATGAAATGCCCATAAATATAACTTAAAAAAAGTTTACATGTATAAATTTACATAATAATGTAGCAGATGCTTTTGTCCAAAGCAACTTAAAAATAAGGAAAAACACAAACATTTTAACATAACTGAAGCAAACAGTATTAGCTGTGAATATACAACAGGCACTTTAATAGAAAATTGAAAATAACTTTGAATGTCTTTTGAATAATGAAAACAGCTTTAATTTAGTTCTGTCATTTTTCATTGCTGAATAACAAAGTTCATGCACACAATGTTGCAAAGGATACAACAAACCATTTTGATTACAAAAAATGTACATGCTGTCTTCTGAAGTGATACAACGAACAGATCCAAATTCAAGTAATTATTTATTGATAATCTCCCCCAGCATTCAACGCTGCCAGTTATGTTCTTACATGTTATCTGTATGATATACACCACCATTCAAAAGTTTGCGGTCGTTTTATTTTTCACAAGTCTCTTATGCTTACCAAGGCTGCATTTATTATCAGTTGTTAAAAACAGTAATGCTGTGAAATATTATTACAACTTAAAATAACAGTTTTCTATTTTAATATATTTTAAAATGTAATTAATTCCTGTGGTGGCAAAGCTGAATTTATAGCAGCCATTACTCCAGGTTCAGTGTCACATGATCTTTCAGAAATCACTCTAATATGCTGATTTAGTGCTCAAGAAACATTTCTTACTATCAGTGTTAAAAAAAAAAAACAGTTGTTCTGCTTATTATTTTTGTGGAATTCGCACTACTTTTTTTCAGGAATGTTTTTAGAAAGTTCAAAAGAACAGCACTTATTTGCAATAGAAATCTTTTGTAACATTAGGAATTTATTTACTGTGTTAATTTCTTCCAAAAAACGTTTTTGAAATGTGTATGAATTTTTGAATGGTAGTGTATGTTCTTTGTTGTTGATAGCATAACTGTAAGACTGTATCTCTCTCTCTGTCACTGTAGTGTGCCGATAGTAAGGTAGATGTCCTCTGTGAAGCTCTGCAGGCAGTGGTGGGTCAGTGGAGAGGTCGTTTCCCCTCCCCACTGCCCCTGGAGTTTTACTCATCCTCAAACTTCATCGGCCTCTTTGTGGAAGAGAAGGTGGCCGAGGTGATCAAGAGCTTTGCTGCAGACTTTGCTACTGAGGCGGCTTCCAAAGCAGGTGTGTGTGTGTTTGCTTGTTTGTTATTGCTATGCCTGCCTATAACTGATGATGACACAGTGGAGCAATAGTCTTAATTTTCTGCCTTTGCAGCTCCCTTCCTACCTCTTTCAATTCAATTTTAGTGTGCTTTACTGGCATGGAAGAAAACAGGCATTTGTATTGCCAAAAAGGTTAATTCAATGTAAAATTTAAAAAAAAAGTTCTCTCTCTCTCTCCAGATGTTCATGTGGAGCCCCATAAGAAGCAGCTTCATGTAACTCTGGCCTACCACTTCCAATCCAACCATCTTGCATCATTAGAACAACTTGCCAAAGGTGTAGACATAACATTGGGCTGTGATTGGCAGGCTGTGCTTTTGTCACGGGACATCCGATTTGCCAATCATGAGGTAGTCAAATTGTTGTCATTCATTGTTTTTTTTGTATTTTTTATCTAGCATCCTTAATATTATAGTGTTTTGTTTTAAGTAATTATTGTCAGGTCATTTATCATAATTTAGTATATAATTTACCATTTTTATACTAAATATTTGCTATCGAAAGTCCAAATAAAATATACCAATGTATCACTACTTTGATTCATCTGTATCCGTGCAATTATTTTAATAATTTCCAAATTATAAATAAGATGGATACACTTTGTATTAATACACTTAGTATTAAGTATTAACCTGTTGTATTTACTATGGATGATTGAATATATTTAATTAAAATGCTCTTTTTGTTAATGCTGATAGATTACTAGTGAATTCTGTTATCATATACTGACTTTTTGGCTTTGGTGGCTTTGTAACTTTCTATCTTTCTGTTTTAAGACCTTGCGGGTGATGTACCCCTATGTGCCTCAGAATGATGATGAACTGGAGCTGGTGCCCAGTGACTTCATCTTCATGTCATCTACAGAACAGGCCACGGCCAGTGAGGGCTGGGTCTATGGGACCTCGATGAGCACAGGGTTATCAGGGCTACTGCCAGAAAACTACGTCAATAGGGCAGACGAGTGTGATACTTGGGTCTTACATGGGTAAGATGGGTCAAGAAGTAACTAAAGCTGCTTGTACACTATGTTCAAATGTTTGGGGTCAGTTTTTTTTAATTTTTTTTAACGAAATTAATTATTTTATTCAGCAAGGATTCATTAAATTGATCAAAAGTGACAGTAAAGACATTTGTAATGTTACAAAAGATTTATATTTCAAATTCATTCTGTTCTTTTGACATTTCTATTTATCAAAGAATCCAGAAAAATGCATTATAGTTTAAAAAAAAATGTATGCAGTACGGCTGTTTTCAATATGGAAAATAACAGGAATAATTTTTAAAGGATAATGTGACACTGAAGACTGGAGTAATGGTTGCTGAACATTTAGCTTTTGCCATAACAGGAATAAGTTAATAAGTTAATAATATTTCAAAATATTATTGGTTTTATTGTATTTTTGATCAAATAAATGGATCCTTGGTGAGCTTCTTTGGAAAAACTTGATCAGTAGTGTAGTGTCAAACTCTTATGGGTCTGTGGTGAAGGTATGTTAGAACTAAAAGCAGTAACTAACATATTTAAATCTCTTCATCTCTTTACCTCTTGTTTTAGGTCTTTGTCTTTCCTTAATGTAACCCCCCCAACCAATATCAGGGGTGCAATGGGTGGGATTTTTCTTGACCCACACTTGGATGGTCGTCTCTTTGATGACCCCATGCCAGTGGATCCCAACAGTCTGAGCGTTATATGTCAACCTATGCAGGTAAAACTCTAGAAGGGGAATCTTGTGTTGATGCGACAGAATGTGAAAGCTTTTTTTAGGTATAAAGTTTTATTCCAATATTTATGATTTGTTTTAGATCCTACGCCCCAATCAGTCTCGATTGCCTAAGAGAACGTTGTTTGTGTGTCGCCATGGTGAGAGAATGGATGTAGTGTTTGGGAAACACTGGATCACTCAGTGCTTTGATGCCAAAGGTCTGAGCTCAGCTTTCCAAATCAGTTCTTTAACCTCTTTGCAGTTGTTCCCATGACCAGGTCAAATCTGGAATTATTGGGAGTTTGAAAATTGAACACTTATATTAAGCTCTAAAATATTTAATCAGCTATATATCAAAAAAGTAGCAACTGTATCCAGCAATCAGAGAAAGTCATGGGAATTTATTGGCCAAAATGTGTGAGAACCCTGTTAATATCCTGATGTGTGCTCATTTGTTTATATTTCCTCTATCTTAAACAGGTCGGTATGTGCGGTCAAACCTCAATATGCCACTGAGTCTCCCAGCGAGGATTGGGGGGTACAGGGACTATGATAAGGACTGTCCTATCACTGTGTTCGGTTCCACACAGGCTCGTCTAGTCGGTCTGTATCTCATTACTGTTAAATCCACATTAAAGTGATAGCTCGCCCAAAAAATGAAAATTCTGTCATCATTAACTCACCCTCTACTTGTTCCAAACCTGTATGAGTTTCTTTCTTCTGCTGAACACAAAAGAAGATATTTTGAAAAATGTTGGTAACCATTGACTTCCCTAGTATTTTTTTTTCCCATGCCATGGAACTCAGTGGCTACCTTCAACTGTTTGGTTAACAAAATTCTACAGAATATCTTCACTTGTGTTCAACAGTTGAAATAATTTCATTCAGGTTTGCAACAATTTGAGGGTGAGTAAATGATGGCAACATTTTCATTTTGGGGAGAACTATCCCTTCAAGAGCAAGATCACATTAATTCCTCTTAGTTTTACATAATAATGCCATTAAGAAGTGTGTCATTTCTGCTTTGCTATTGGCCCTAGCATGTGTTTACTTTGTGTAATTTGTTTTACAGGGGAGGCTCTCCTGGAAAGTCATACCGTGGTAGACTTTGTATACTGTTCTCCTTCTCTGCGCTGCGTGCAAACAGCTTATAATATCCTCAAAGGTAAAACAGCACCTCCTTTACTCTTTTATCTTTCTTCTGTTCATTCACAAATCAGTTTTTACTGCATTAGCCATGCCCATTTACACCCCTAAATCAATTACTTCCCATGTGCCTCTTTTTCCATTATGGATTGTATGTCTCAGGTCTTCAAAAGGATGGGAAGACTAAGATCAGAGTTGAGCCAGGTTTGTTTGAGTGGACTAAATGGGTGTCGGGAACCTCATTACCCGCCTGGATCCCTCCTGCAGACCTGGCGGCTGCTAACATATGTGTGGATACAACATACAGGTATTTTATTAGCCGTTCAATGAACTATACATCCTTTTTGCTACACTTTTAGATTGTAATGTTTCTGAATGATAGCATTATTTATTGTTTACGATATTGTTTTATGTCTCCTTTTGATTTCATGAATATCTTCTTGCGGTGAAAGGAATTATGAATTATTATTAAGTCATCTTGTTCCCCTCTAGACCTCATATACCCATCAGTAAACTGGCCGTGTCAGAGTCCTATGAAACATACATCAGTCGCAGCTTCCAAGTGACGCGTGAAATACTGTCAGAGTGCAATAATCTGGGTAGGTCATGAGCGGGTACTTATTTTTTTTGTCTGAATCTATACCGATTTAAAGGTTTTATGCTTTAAGACATTTTATGTTTACCAAGTTTCCATGTGGTGTCCAACAGGAAATACAGTGCTGATTGTGGCCCATGCTTCCTCTCTGGAGGCTTGTACGAGGCAGATACAGGGTCTGACCCCACAGAACTCTAAAGACTTTGTGCAAGTGGTCAGAAAGGTCAGATCTCTTCAGATCTCAGATGTCGATTTTTTCCAAATGTTTTATTTCTAGAATTGTTTATATTTATATTTATATATATAAATAAATATATTAGTGTGAATATTGACTAGTTTAATTATATACATAAAGATTCTTATATGATATTTAATTTATTAAATTTTTACATTTGAAATAATTGCTCATAAGAAAATTATTTTTTTCAAGAAATTAATGCTTTTTATTCAGCAAAGACGCATTAAATTGGTCAAAAGTAACAGTAAAGACTTTTACATTGTTACAAAAGATTTCTGTTTCAAATAAATGCTGTTCTTTTGAACTTTCTATTCTTTCATCGAAGAACAAAATGTAACAAATCTAACACAATAACAAGAAACACAGACGTTTTCAACATTGATAAATAAGACATTTTTCTTGATCAGCAAATCAGCATATCAGAATGATTTCTGAAGAATCATGTGGCATTGAAAACTGGAGTAATTGCTGCTGAAAATTCAGCTTTGTCATCACAGGAATAAATTACATTTTAAAAATATTAAAAAAAGAAAACCAGTGTATTTTTTGTTCAATTAATTTTATTAAATTAATAATATTTTACAATATTGCTGTATTTTTGACTACATAAAAGCAGCCTCGGTGAGCCCAAGACATTCACAAAAACAAAAAATCTTACAAACCCAAAACCTTTTGTATAGTAGTATATATTTATGTCTTTATTTCAGTCTTTTTATGTTATATGTGATATTTGATATATACAATCTACTGTAGATACTCTCTCCCTTCCATTTTCTCTCGCACAGATACCTTACTTAGGCTTTTGTGCTTGTGAGGAGATGGGCGAGACGGGTGTTTGGCAGCTTGTGGATCCACCCATCCTGCCGCTCACGCATGGACCCAATCACAGCTTTAACTGGAGAGAAGCGCTGCTGCAGGACTGAGGAGGCTCTGCAACTTTTACTCTCACTGCTCCTCCTCCAAAGGCAACAGAAACGTGCTTACAAGTCACATCATCACAGACCTGCATTATAGCACTATAAAAGGCTCATGCTTCCATAGCCACGTTCTCTTGCACTGCTGCAGTACACCTCATTGACCCTGTCTTAATATATAAAGCATAAGAGCAGTAATATTTGCGGTAGATTTCCATAATGTGCTCAAACACCATTTGCCGGCCTATAGACAAGCTGCAGCAGAACACTTGCTTCCAACTGTAGCCCAGACGAAACTGAGATCTGAGAGCTTCAAAGACGTACATCAAACACAGGATATAATACACGACGATAAACTCAGGTTTCCTGCCTCAGTGAGGAGGAAATAGTGTGCAAAGTTGATGAGTCATCATCCAACACTTCCAAAATGGATGCCGCTGGACTCGAGTTGGGTCTCCGAACCCTTTGTAAACTCCATTTTCCTAGACTCTGTAGGGGAACAAGACTTCTCCCTATTACACTGTGAATCAAATAGACATGCACAACCTACCGCATCAAGATTTCCCAATTACACCTGCTAAAAGCCCACTCACCAACTCATGAAAGCACAAGAGTATAATCTGGCAATCAGATAGATTGAGATGAAGCAGCATTAAAGTTGTTTAGAAGTGGATTTGGTGGACAGCACATTCGTCCTGTGCCTTGCTGTCATGCTGCTACTGTTAAACACTTTGCAACTATAGGACATTTTGGGAGGACTGTTAGTTAGGGCTTATTTGGAGACAGTATTTAAAGATGTACTGTCACACTTTTCGCATGTAGGGTCAATTTTGAAAGGGGGAGATGATAAACCCAGTAAGGACGTCATCAAACTTTCAAAAGCAGTGCCACAAATGGTTACAACTTCATAAGCAGCAGCTTAAATAATGTTATGTGCAGCTGTTACGCTGAACAGCGAGCTTTACTTTCTGAGCACTTGAAATATCAAACCAAACAGGAAAGAATGCTTCAACAATGTAAAGAATTGTACATTAATGCATAACGTGTCTGTATATACTAAGTAACATAGTAAAATCCATTTGATGTGTTTCACCTTTAAATGGAAAAAGTATAATTGCATTTATTTATGTATTCATAAGATAGTTTTAAAGAGAATATGTTGGTGCTTCAGGTTTTTGTTTGTTATTTCCTGTTGTTGGAATAGAGAAATCAAGCCATAGCAAATGATGAAATCACTATATAATGCAGAGTTTTTCTCCACTCCGAGGACTTACATAAGCATATCTGTTACGATTACTGTAATATGCCATCTGTGTTCCCTGAACTTCATAACTATTTTAGCCCACCTATGGTTTGCCATTTAATAATGATAAGGAGGAGGCATGCATAATGAGATGTGCAATGCACTACACAAGCAAAAGAGGTTTATCGGATTTTTTATTTTTTTTTGCTTTAGTTTTCAATGTGTGCTCATCTAGTGCATTTACTTAATGATAAATGTAGATGTTAGACTCGACCAAACATGCCAATGATGTGCGAACAATGCCATAATATGAATAATCTTATGAAGTTGCTATTTTTACTTTTTTGTTTTGCGTTTAAGAGTTGATCTCTTGCCTTAATGGGTCGTGTCAGGGGATGAAAGGGATAGTTTACCCAAAATGCCTCTCTTTTTTTTTTTCTGACCAAATTTCTTTATTGCATTTCAAACATACAAAATAGATAATGAAACATCCAAAATGAACAAATATGTAAAAGGAACAGATACACCAGATCAGTTGTCGCATCCATTAAAAAAAGTCTAATGCATTTTCTTTATACGGTCTAATTTAATGAAAGAAAAAAATTTCCAGGCATCAATAGTAGCTGGTTTAGCCATGTTAAGTTGTGGATTCAACGTTGACAATTTTAAGGAGGGAATGTATCCAATATGTTTTTGTACATATATGTGGTATAAACCTATTTTGAATATATTTGGGCCACTCTTTTCAATATACTTAAAACTTAATTGAAAACTTGTGTACGTGCATATGACTACTAGTACTATCACCTTTTTTAATTTTGAAAATTTTCAATTAATCAAAAAAGTTCATAGAAATGACCTCAACTTAATGATCCAGCTGCATTTATAGTTAACAGCCCACTCAAAGGGAAGAAATACACAAAACCATCATGTGACATCAGAAGAGTTGAAATAATGCACACTCCTATTTTATGATAATTTTATAGTGCTTGTGCATCAAGTCACCATTCATTGTAATTGCTTTCTGCTTTTGTGTTCCATGGTCTGGACCAACATTAGTGTGAGTAAATTATGAATTTTTTTAGTTTTGGGTGAACTATCCTTTTCAAACATCTCAAAGTACAGGGAGTCTAAGACAAATCTGTCATTAATTTGGCATTTTCCAGCTCAACAGTAACATAACCTTCTAAATGCTTACTCATGAATTTAAACGAGACTTTTATCTCCGCATAGATGAATTTATATAGAGATTTCTAATTAGCCAAGCCAGTGTAAGTGTGTGTGTGTGTGGGTGTGGTTGAGTGTTTGTTCATGTGCTGGAAGATGAAAATGCTGGTCTCCTATAAAAATAATTACCTTATTAAATCGCCCTTGTCTGCCATTACAACATGTCTACCATGAATAGATAAATCCTTGATCTTCCAAATATGGCAAACCACCCCATCATGTGTATTACCACAGAGAGTTGAACGAGTACAGCTTGACAAAAGCTGATCCATAACTGTGTTTGATTCTCTGAGAGGTAATATTGTCACTGTATGTTTTCAGAAGCATGCTATGTGTGCAACGTCTTCTGATTGTTTGAAAAGGAATGAGGGTGTAATATGAGCCAAAGTGCTTCATTGATTTTTTTTTCAGAGGCAGAATGAATTATTTTTTAATGTGTATACTTTAAACATATTCTGACCAACAATTCCCATTTTGCCCATTAGGGTTTGTCTTTGTCCTGATGCTCTTCAGAATCATGAGATGTTTTATATACGTTTACTGATCAGTGACTGAGGAAATCAATGAATATACAAAATCCAAATACAAAATAGTACGAAATACAGATTGCTATTTTAGCTATTGTTATTAATTATGGTTTGGTCCTCCCTGAAATGAGTCGTTTTTAGTTTATATATGATTTTATGCTTTCATTCAGGTCATCTGATTTATTTAAAGTTATTCAAGTTTTACTTGGGGGCATTTTAGCAGTTTGAAAATGATCCTTGCATGCTCAAGAAGAAAAAGCAAATGTTACCCCTCTATACTGAAAAGTTGTAGCCTACATGAAATGACTGCACAAAACATACATTATAGTTCAGTGCTCAAAAAAATTGAATAGAGATTCCAAAAGCATATATGGGACATTCCATTACGAAGCTACCCTTTAAGTATGTTGTTGACATTTATTTTAAGACTTATTCTCATGCGGAACATTAGTAAAGCATGTTTGCAAATAAATCATTTGTCATCCTGCAGAGTTCTTTCTGTGATATTTGTCATACTTTACACTGCAATATGGTTACTGCAATGAAATTAGGCTACAAAAATAATAGTAACAAATAAAATGATCGTGTTATTGCTTTTGAAATCACTAAAGGTCTCTATACAAGTATAGCTTGTTATTAAAGAGTACTTGTTCTTAAGGGTGGGTTGGACCCTGCAGGCATAGCCTAATCATTTTTAAATCTAAAGATTATGATTTTTAAATAAATTCGTTTATCAGTGTATCATATTATTTTGATTATTTATTATTATTCATTTATCAATATACCATAGTATTTTGATTAGGTTACGTTTTCAATCACAGATCACCTATTTGAGTTAAAGATGTGCTCGTAGCTGATTGGTCCAATATCGTTTAAAAAAGTTCCTCCGATTGTTTCTCTCCCTCCAAATTAATGTGTGCTTTATTTTCGTTATAATAAGCATATTAATGTGAAAATGTGTTTACATTTGTCATATTTTTGTTCCAAAATGATCTTTTGATTTTCAAAGGAAAAATATATCGCGCGGACTTTAACACGCGATTGGCTGTTCACTGCAAACTTCATCTTGTGAAGTAATCGCGATTTCACTTTTAGCGAAAAACCAATCGCAGTCAGCTTCTGGAATCAGTAACTGACGCTTGAAACATAAAATGTGTCAACGAAACAATAACACGACAAGTAGGTGCATTTATAAAACGAGTCCATCATTGTGGTCCATAACATTGACAAGTCCGGAGTTGAACTATATTAGAGGAAGTTGAGGAAAAGTTATGACGGTTTGCCATCGACTGATTGACGGATAGCATCCGAATATTTATTTCTACCACCAAACAGGTAAATCCTACTTTTCAGATAATGTGCTACAATATACACATAACGTTACACATAATGAACCCATTGTTTGAATGATGCTGTTGTGTCAAGTTCTTATAAAGATAAGCACATAACCATGTCGATATTGTATACAATCAGTAATAACAGTTCCGCTTCAGAATAAAGAAAGCAAGCTTATGAATGTGAAATGCATTAATGTTGAATTATGTTGCTGCATTATATTTGCACACCGTGTCATTTGCACTGAGCTTAACTGTGCTACTTTTTCTATGCCTACCTTTGCACTTTGACTAAGATGTTGCCTTTAATAATAATAATAATAATAGCTAATAATAACAAAAAGGCTTGAGCAGCAGGTTGTTGCAGTCAATGTGATTTCTCAAGATTTGGACTAATGTGCTCCAAGGATCTCTGAAAGGGATAGTTCACCCAAGTAGTCTTATGGACTAGCTACTTTTATTATACTTTTTGCTTTTTTGGGGGGTGTCTTCATGTCGATTTTGGACCTTGACCGAAGCGGTTGTATCGAACAACCTGCGTGAAAATTCTTTAAATACTTTTATTTTTGAGTTTCATATGGAATAAATAAATAAATAAGGTTTTAAAGAATGACGGATTTTTCACGATATTTTCTATTTTATAAACTATTCCTTTACTACAGCAGATGCATGACATACTCTAGTAGCCACTAGATGGCATGCAGTGACTCCAGTTTCTGTGCTGCCTGAATGTATAGAATACCAATAGAATGTGATGGATGCCTGATTTCTTCTGCAAGTTTTTTTTAATTAATTAATTAATTAATTATGAATGAATTAGTCAAAATTGCACTCCATAATATTTTAAAAATATATTACGTAAGGAATTATGTAAATAAATAATTATGATTACAATAAGATTATATTCATATGAGACAAGTCTGCAGTAATATTAGTTTCTATTTAATCTGATATTTGATATAGCACCCTTCCAGTTCTTATGACACGTTCTAATTAATAAACATAAAAAAAAATAAAATAAAAAAAAAATCTTAATGTCCCAGGCCTGAGGCCTCATGTATAAAACTCAGGGTTTCTGCAGGATTTTGAAGCTAAAATTTAAGACCTTTTTAAGACCTGCACAAATAAAATTAATACCATATGAGCGGGGTAGGGCAATGTCTATAATACCATATTAAACTGTAAAATTACTGCAAAAAGCGTACGTGCATCTCCATCCCGTATCCTCCCCGAAATCACGCCAGGCCCGTGAAGAGGAATAGGGCCCGGGGCCTCATTTATAGAACTCTCTGTAGATTTCATCCTAAAAGTGTACGTTCGCTCAAAAGCTAGATTTTGCGTTTGGGGAAGAAGTGTGCGTACGTGCATCTCCATCCCGTCTCCTCCCCGAAATCACCATATATGGAGCTTACAACGCCTAGTTTTACTATGCATAACTGCATCTGCATATCATTTCCATGCATATTCCCATCCACGTGACACCATGTTTAACACCGGCAAAGATAAAAGACATTAACGAAATATGAGATACGGACTATAAATGCAATTTTTGCCATACATTCATTTTTATTTCTAAAAATCATCCAATATCCTTGTTATGTTTTAGAATAAATATATCAAGATAAAAACTAAAATAAAAACAAAAACTGTTTAAAATAGTTATCAGATAAATATTTTAGAATAGAGTTGATCTCATTCTTTAACACTGGCCAAATAGTAGCCTATTTCAATTGTTTTAAACAATTCAAATCAAACTCAATTTATGCAGTTTTGCTTATACGGTGAATATATTTTAGCTATTTTGAGTGGAAACAGATAGACCTATTTATTGCAGTGTAAAATTATCTGACTCGGCGCGTCACTAACAACGTATTTTAAAAAGGAAACGTATAAATCTTACCGTTTTCTTCAAGCTGTAGCCTTCAAATACAGCGGTACTTTTCATAATGTTGTAGCGATGACTTCACAGTGAGTGAAGTCAGTTTACAGTAAGATATTATCATTGGACCTATTCAAACTGGATAATGGACCGCTCGACCACTGAATCCAGCAGTGTCCGCCATAATATCGAAGTAAGTGCGCATCATTGATCATTGTTCTCGCTAAAAAATATTTTCTCATAAGATGAGATCTGCAGTTCAGTTTAAAGATGAATTATTGTGCACCTATAGCACTCCTCGCTGTCAATAAATGAGGAAAGGTGATCAAGCGCATCCACTACAAATATGTCTAAATTCATATAATTTTGGTTTAAGTTCTGCGTAATTACTTTATTTCAGTCCTTATCTCCATATGAGAGTGGAATATTTAATGCAAATGTATATATATATCGACATGAAAACAGAGCTTAAAAATAATTGTTTTTACTTCATTAATTTTCTCACTCCAGGAAAAATAGTTCGTACGCATGGGTCAGAGTTTGCGTGCAGGTGCGCACATTTTCCTGTCAAGTTTGTTTTTATAAATCCCACCTTTTGCGCAGTGGCGTACGCCTCTTTCAGGGCTGGTTTTGTGCGTATGCAACGGTTATAAATGAGGCCCCTGAACTTGTGTGCAGCATAGTAAATACGGTGGAGAATTGTAAAATGACAGCATTTTGTTAATTTTTATTTTCCTGACCGTCAAACGAAGCTCATTAGTCGATCGTTAACCAGTAAGATTAGAATGTCTTTTTTTGTTGTTGTTTTATACAGGGCTTTAGCTTTATATGCACCAATAACAGCATAAACAAGACCATGAGGATTCAATCGTCGCATCATGCACCTGCTGCGTTTCTGTGAAAGGACAAAAACAGAAATTAAGTCTATAACAGGAATAAAATAAATAGGATCACACAAAATATATAATAGGCTGTAATATAATTAACAGATTAACAAAAGGAAACACTGTGCAACAAGTAGGCTACGCTCGTTTTTGTGACACTCTTAATGCATTTTATTTATTTTCGTTATATCTTTATTTGATTTAATCCATCTGATCCCATAGGAGCCTCATGCACACACAAACAACATTAGTTGTACCATTGCCTGACATTTCAGCCATTCATCATCAAACTAAAATGCAGTCAACCAAACATAGAAGTTATGCTGTTTATTTTAAAAGGTCCACTGTAAAATCTGCATGCAGTGCCCAAACAAACATTTTGTGAAGGATTTTAAATGGATATTAAAACATGAGTGAAGTATAAATCCATGTTTAGGCTACATAATGAAGTGAAGTGAAGTGAAGTGAAGTGACGTGACATGTGGCGAAGTATGGTGACCCATACTCGGAATTAGTGCTCTGCATTTATCCCATCCAAAGTGCACACACACAGCAGTGAACACACACAAACCGTGAACACACACCCGGAGCAGTGGGCAGCTATTTATGTTGCGATCATTCGTACGATGAGATTGGCGGCATACGAATATTTCATGAATCACACGTGAACTCTGTCGTAAATTTATTTGTGCGCACAGATCTGCGCTCGTTTCTACGTTAGATTGATAAATGAGGCCCATTGTGCGTACATGAATCTCCACCCTATCTCCTCCCCGAAATAGCCATATATAAAGCTTACAACGCCTAGTTTTAATATGCATAACGTCATCTTCATATCATTTCCATGCATATTCCATCCACGTGACACCATGTTTAACGCAGTTAAGGGTAGGAATACGTTAGGAAAATATGAGATACGGACTATAAATGTGTTTTGAGACATCACTATTCTAATTTATGCAATTTGCCTAAAAGGTAAACATATTTTAGAATGTTTATAGCCTAAATTTTTATGGAAAGAGATAGGCCCTATTTTTTTGCAGTGTAAATAGCTGTCTGACTCGCCGCGTCAGTAACAAAACATTTTGAAAATAAAACGTGCATATCTTACAGTTTCCTTCAAATTCTATCTTTTAAATATGGTGTTTGTCACATTGGGAAGAGCACGAAAGAGGTTATCATTAGGCTACTGTCTGTGCGCGACACCTGTGAACAGAGGATCTGTTTGATCAACGAGCGCATCCTTATGTCTGTCATTACCGTCTGTGTTCCAAAGCCATCAGACA
>NW_015557097.1:641969-664224 GCF_001515605.1 Sinocyclocheilus anshuiensis | reverse complement strand
GCTGTGATTAAAACATTAAATCGCATACCACAGGAAAATTGTTCGAAAGCAGCACATCCACTGCAAATATTTATATTTAAATTCATATAAAAATGTTGTAATTTCTGGATAATAGTTTCATGAAATTTCAGTGCTTAACTTAATTATTCAGAGTGTCATATTTAATCTAAACGTGTATGTCAAATGTCAAACAGACTTTAAAATCATTCTGTTTGCTTCCTTATTTCACTCACTCCAGGTTATTTTAAGAACTGTGCACTGAAAGGTTGTTTTGGGAACCCGGTTCTTCTATGACAGGGGTGGGCAAACTTGGCCCTCCCAGGCCACTTTCCTTCAGAGGTTAGCTCCAACCCTAATCAAACACACCTGAACCAGCTAATCATTGTCTTCAAGACTACTAGAAGACTAAAGGCAGGTGAGTCATATCAGGGTTGGATCAAATCTCTGCAGGAAAGTGGCCTGGAAGGGCCAAGTTTGCCCATCACTAGTCTAGAGTGTCCGTACGGTGCGCACATATTTACGCCTAGTTTATTTTTTATAAATCCCGATATGTGCGTGGAAAATTGCGTACGCACATTTCCATGCCCATTTTGTGTGTACGCAACGTTTATACATCAGGCCCTGGGCCCCTGGTCCTCTCTCGTCTTGCACTGTCGTCACTCCTCTTTTTATCCTTCCCTTCCGGAGCTCCTCCATGGGACTCGAGTCTGGTGGGTGTTGCTTATTATCATTTACTCCACCGGCCCCGCTTCACTTGGCACACTGAAAAAAAAGGGAGTGGTAAAAGAGAGTGCGCCACTAGACTGTAATTGGTCAAAGATGAAAATTTAGCCCTGTGATGATGTTTTATTAATTAGCATGCTACAAAATACCTCCTGCTCAATTCCATAATTCCATGCAATTGAGTCAAGCTCATCAAAAAAATCCAACTAAGATGATCGATAAAGCTAGAGAAATGCTACTTATAAGCCATTCAATATAGAGACGTACTGATAAAATTGATATTTAATAGAACTCGTTTTAGTCAGTGTTCAAGTTTGTTTTATGTGTGTAGTATTTGAGCTGTTTTGGACCATCTCATTGATAGCTTATATGTATTCTGTTTTTTTATCATCAGGAAGTTGAGTTGTTCTGTTATACAGGTCAGCTATAGGACAAAAGGACTTATGGTTGCTTTATAACAGGAAAGGTGGGGGAAGGTGATGGGGTGGTGCAGAGGGCTGACATACATAATCCCTTCCTGTTAGGTACTTAACACAAATCTCAACAATACAAGCACATCAGGTAATGCTGATTGAATGACACAGTGATAGTTGCCTGTGACTATGGGGAGCTTAGCCAATTAAAGGTGAACTTCTCTCAGTTGCTCAAGAGAAATCTCAGGGTCGTATGCCACACTGAGTGCTGAGTACACCTCCGTTCTCAGGCTGAATGAATGTGTGTGCAGTGGTGGACGAAGTACACAAATATAAGGAGTAATGAGAAGTTTTATGAAATGTAGTGAAGTAAAAGTTACTCAAAATAAAACTACTCCAGTAAAGTACAGATACTTGAAAAATGTACTTAAGTACAGTAACGAATTAAAACTACTCCGTTACTGTCCACCACTGTGTGTGTGTGGTAGTATTCATAAGACTGAAAGGAAAATGCTTTGGCTGTATATTTCTTCACTCATTGTACTGTGTGTCTTGTACATGTTCTCCACACCTACACTATCTGCTTTGATCTGCTGCACAAGGTTTCCACAAAATATGGAAATGTAAGGACATTTTAAATGTGTTTTACAGACCTGGAAAAGGTATGGAAATGAATAAAAGCTCATAACAATGATCACATTTCTATAATGAATATGCATTTTTCTAGTTTTTATTTGCTCTAAAACGTTTAATTGGCTAAAATTGCTCTTGTGTACTGTAAAGTTCGAGTGCAGGTCAGCTGTGATGTCCGATTTGTGAATGAGTTTTTCAGTGAATTGTTTGAACTGGCTCACCATTTGAATCACCTAAATTTAAATGATTTGTAGAAATGTTTTCATTTTTTAACTGATTCACAAATCGCTCTGAATTATTCTTTATCAAATCGATCTTAATTTAAATATTTTTAAAAGTCATTTTGAACTGATTTACAAATTGAGTCTGAATGATTAATTAGTGAATTGATCTGGGGTGCGTTTCCCAAAAGCATCGTTAGCCAACTATGGTCGCAAGTTCCATCGTTACCAACATAGTTCAACGATTCGGTGTTTCCCGAAACCATAGTTCAAATGAACATTCGCAAACAGTGTCGCAAACTTACGTGGTAGGAAATACAGCTCTCCACCTGTGGTTAGAAGCATAGTTTCTTGTTAGTAAGACATATGGACGTAAATAAATTATGCTCTTGGGCACAATAAACAAGCTAACATGCAGTACAATCTATATCTTCCATTCTATTTAAATATATATACATTTTAATCGATACATTTTTGCGCATCCTCAATGAGCGCCATTTTTGAAGAGTGCGCATGTGCATAAATGCCTAAGGGAACCCTGGAGTATGACGTAAGAGGAACCCCGCGATGAATCAAACATCAAACAAAGCAAAATGACAGGGAACAAAACAATAGTAAAAGTCATCAGGTGCCATGTTGAACACAGCAGCATCTCAGAGATCTTGAATCAATTAATTAGCAGAAGTTATTACTCCACCACATGCGCAGCGTGTGACGTCATTAACAACGGCCCTAAATTGTTGAACTAATGTGGTTCAAACGACGGAGATGCGACTGTGTTCGGGAAACAGTCATGACTGGCTAGTTAGTTTCCACAACAATGCATCGTACTATGGTGGTTAATCAGTTAGTTACTTTGTTGTACAGGAAACGCACACCTGATTGATTCGCTAATAATTCATTCAGTAATACTACTAAATATTTCAGTAGCACTAATAATTTTTGAAAATAATTCAAATTCAGATGTATTTGGTAATGAATCATTCAGACCAATTTGTCAGTCAGTTTAGACAATTTCAGCCAGTAATCATAAATGCATAGAAAAGTCTTGGAAATTCATTCATGAAGAAGTGTGGGGACTCTGACTGCGGCTGAGAAAGTCGATGATGTATGCATCCTTATGTTTAATCAGAATTGACCAAATTCCTAGGCATCTCTATTCATATGGCATTTATGAATATATAACGGTATCCACGGTATAGCAAAATCCATATCATGGAACAACATTATACCGGTAGTCACTTTCATACCGGTATAGCGCCCACCCCTAATCTCTAGTACCACACACACAGACTTACACACTCAGAGCACTCGCTTCTCTCACACTGCGCACAAGAGCTCTTTTGTTCTGTATGTTTCTCATGACCTTTGACCTTAGGTATCAGTCGGGTGCCCATTGGGGTCTAAGAGGTGTTCCCATCAGTGTGTGTCTCTTATTCGCACACACAAACCCTGCCAAAGAACTGGAGAAATTGCAAGAACAGATAGCAAACTCTCTGAAAGAATTATTGACACTAATCTTCTTTTTCCTGTATTGTCTGAAAGTGAAACACGATTCTGAACAATTCAACAACTGATTTTGTTGGGAAAGAAATGAAAGTATCTATAATTTAAATTAGAGTGACATTTTAGTGAGCTGGAACATTGTGTGTGGGCTGCGGTTTACGTTGCTGACAAGACTATCCTCAAGTGAGGATCTTACTGGCCTGGAACTATCCGACCTTGTCTGGCTGCAAACATCACCAAGCAAGCACTTTCCAGAGTGACATTGTTTCTTTATCCTTCACTATGCTTATATAAACCTCACATTCCCTCATGATTTTTGAGAAAATAAAAAATGGGCTTTGCCGTCTGAAGGTGGAAATCAACATGGACATGGTGATACATTATTATACTTATTTCTGAATCAATATAATATTGAAATGTTTAATGTTAATATTTTTTCAAAAGAAATGAGTACTTTAATTCAGCAAGGATGTGTTATTTGATAGAAAGTGCCAGTAAAGGCGTTCATAATGTTACAAAAGTTTTCTGTTTCAAATAAGTGCTGTTATTTTGAATTTTCTATTCAAAGAATCCTGAATAGAAATGTATCACGGTTTCCACAAAAAGTATTAAGCAGCACAACGCTTTTCAACATTGCTAATAATAAGACATGTTACTTGAGCACTAAATCAGCATATTAGAATGATTTCTGAAAGATCATGTGACACTGAAGACTGGAGCGATGGCTGCTAAAAATGTATATTTGCCATCACAGGAATAAATTACATTGTAAAATATATTAAAATAGAAAACATTTTTTAAAATTGTAATAATACAGTGTTACTGTTTGTTTTTAATCAAATAAATGCAGCTTTGCTGAACTTAAGAGTCTTGAACTAAACTTACTGACCCCAAACATTTGAGCAGCAATGTGTGTTCTGTTCAAATGGTCATATAGAAGCTAAACACATCTGTAATATATACACAAACACATATATCATCTATATATGTCCAAATCATCACATTGGACTCCGCTTGTCAGGCTGACTATTTAGCATTACCCTTAGAGCCACTGTGTCATCCCAGCTGTACTAGTCGCAGTCTGCATGTAGCTGTCCTCAGTGTTCTGCTCATTGTTATGAATCAGCAAAGCCAGCAGAGCATACAAAACACAGACAGAATGTTCTGTCTGCTTGCTGGATTACTGGAGCTATTTCCAGATAGCACTCTGTAGTTTTCTTTCTGCCACACATACACACAGACAAGGTTTTTAAGGGCGGCCTGCCTCTGGGGACAGCTGTGTCTCTCCGAGTGAGACTCACTGAGCCATGGCTCCTATACATTCATGTGTGAAAGCAGTGATGGCTGCGTATATGTCTGTGAATACAGAAGTGCTGGCCAGTCTTGGGATGCATGAATTCTTAGATCCTAGATTGCTGTAATATTACTATTGCGTGCTGGACTCTGATGCTTTATGCATACAGCAAACATGACCCATTCAGCCCGATGAAAGACCCTATCAGATCAAAAGAACTGTGAATGGCAGCACTGTGTTCAGAGATGGTCTTGACAGAAGCTCTGGGTGTGACCATGTTTACTGTATTTGACTGTGGAAAATGTGCCTTATCTGCCGTCATATAGTTAGACTGTATGCTATATATGTGTACATATAGACAGCACAGTATGTAAATGCGTAAATGTGGGTCAGGAAAAAAAGAGGAGATTATGTGCAGACAGATCCGCTCTTGGTGTCAGTGCTGTGGGATATATTAGATTGAGGGATTTCTAGGACAGACACCAGAGAACATTCAGATTGCCCTAAACCACATATACACACAGTTCAGGATGTTCTCATTCATTCTCCATATGCAACACACTTACATTGCTATATGTGTAATGATGCTGAGTCCTGACAATAGTGCAGGTGCGGTTTAGTAATCTCCAGTATCAGTTAAAAAGTTGGGCACACAGACTATCTCTACATTATGACCACATTTTAGAATAATATTAATACAGTCATCAAAACTTTGAAATATCTAATACTGTCAATCAGAGCATGATCAGAACATGAACATGATCTTTTGAAGTATACAATGTAGGGATGCATGATATATCGGCCACCATATCGGTATCGGCCGATAAATGCTCATTTTGTCTGTTATCGGTATCGGCCCGATAAGAAAATTTGGCCGATATCTTAAAGCCGATAAATAATGCATTATTTCCTTCAGAGACACTTCAGATGCGCGCTGTTCGTTTGCAGTCTTTTGTGCAATTGTACGTTGTATTATTGTGTTTATTTGATGTATATCTGATTTATCTCATATAGAATGCGTTTGGTTAAGTTAAAAGAGCGCTTCAGTTTACCGGTGATCATCTTTAGCTCAGCGCACGCAGCTCAAACAGCAGTGCACAACATTAATAACTATGATTGGGAATGTCGTGTATATAACATTCTAATGAGAACATTATTATAATAAAACGTTGTGAATTCTTTGGGTTTAGTTGCTGTGTTTCAGCGCGTTGTTATGGGAAGAGCGCATCCAAAACAGGATCACACATTCTGACTATAGCACGCAATAACTGCGTCATTTTGTACATATATAAGTTGTAATATTATGTTTATGTTGTATTAATATTAATCTCAGGATGCATTTCCTTGAGTTAAATAAGCTGCCAGCAAAACGCTTCAGTTTACCGTGTTCATTCAGCTCTTCAGCTTCAGCACGCGCAGCTCAAACGGCTGCTATTTAAAACAGTGGTATTAATTTGTTACTTTTTCAAAATCCTTGATACATTATTAATAATAACAACCACTTTTATTTTTTCTCTTATTATTTTCATCAACAATATGGTTTAGTAATTAAAATCATTTAATTATTGTCCGTGCAGAGGCTATTCCATTTTATTGATCTATGGCGCATTCATTTTGATTCTTTACACGTGTAATGATGTCCAGTGACTTGTTTGCATTATTTATGCATTATTTTATTTATTTGTAAGACTTTTTTATGACTAAATTTGGTAATGGGAGAGTAAAATAATTTTTAAAACATACACCGTTCAAACTAGGCTGCTTATGTTGAAGTGTTTGGGATGTGGGTTTTAATGATGAGAACTTTTTTGTAATCAGGCTCTCAAAAAGTATATAAAAATTTGGATATAGATTTATCGGCCAACATATTGGTTATCGGCTTTCAAAAATAAAGAATTATCAGTTATCGGTATCAGCCAAAATGTTCATATCGGTGCATCCCTAATACAATGTACTATATACTTTATACTGATATATTATATAGTCATTCATTGTAGTAAACTATCTATCTTTGTGGAATAAACCAATAAACTGCCTTTTTGGAATAAAGTTAATCTGAATAAAGCTCAGATTTTCCTTTTCCCCCCCCAGATCTTACGCTGTGCTTGAATGGTAAGGTTTATGCTATTTTTATACTTTTAATGTCTGTCAGTTGTACCTAAAAATTAGATTAACATGTAATTGACATGTAACAAACAAATAAATGCAAAAAGTGTTTAATTTCTTCTTCCCCAATATCTTCTCTTTCCTGCGGCCAGGACTGCCATTGTTAATTTCTCAAAAAAAAAAAAAAGACACAGACATGTACTCGCACAATTCCACACACTGTGGGGATGCAAATTAAATACAGTGCAAACAGTAACTTTGAATTCTTCCTCTTATTCACACGTGCTGGAGTTGCAGTGGACTTTGGACTGTACCAGATGTTTTCTGCTCTGCTACAGGACTGAGTCTCTGAGAGGGGAGGGCAGGAGAGCGGAGCGGAGCAGAGGAGGGTGGGGGGGTGGAAGAGTATGCAGAAAAGTGGCAGTGGTCTTTTCACTAAGCGTTTGTGTCTGGAGCTTTCGCTAGCTTCTACCACTCTCTCACTCTTATTGTTGCTTAGAGTGGAGGTTGAAACTGGATTTAACTGACTCTTAAGAAAGTAAAGTAAAGTGAAATAGAGTAGCAGAGCAGAACGTGTGTTGTACATGTTTTTCAGATGTCTCATGTATGAATATAAAGAATGGTCACCACACGGAACAAACGGATGAAGTTGTGGAGTTGTGGGTAAGTAGATTTCTGGCTGCGTGCAGTGTGTGTGTTTGTGAGGTTACGTTTGGGTAACATAAGCATGTTTTTCTCAGTACAGTTTTTCACTTCATGGCAATGGGAGGGTCTAAAGTTAGCACACACGTTTTCTTCATCTAAACACGTGGCGAATTAAATGTTTATATTGACAAATGTAACAGTATTTCACTTTGGTGGGCTTAGAATCTGTTTAGAGGGGTAAAAATGCTAAATTTGAGTAGACAAGGGAGTTGTGTTCGATATTCACATGCATATTTGATAAAAGTATTACATTATGTCTGCTGTAAAATCAGTGAAAACTATTGTGACCCATGTACAGTGGTGTTACTACATACTTGTACGAATATCTGTATGTATAATAGTCTGTATGCATGCATGTGTGTGTGTCAGTATACTCATCTGGAGTGTTTGTATGTGTGTTAGTGGATTTGTATTAATCCTAACTGTTGGGGGCTACTCACTGCTGCAGTGTATGATGGACTCAGCTGCCGTCTTTCTCCTCTCGTCTGTGTCTCCTTTGTTCAGACGTCCAGACATCTACCGCATCCAGAAATAGAGACTTTCTCTCTCTCTTTCTCTCCCTGGTGCTTTGAGGGGGCACACACACAGAGACACAGTTTCAGACAGCATCAAAGCGGTTCCTCGCAGCTGTCTGCATGTGCTGCCGGTTGATTGATAAACCAGGCGATGTAAGAAAAAGCTCTGATTCATTCTTCTCGCTCCTAATCCATACAGTCTCTCATCAGTTACTTGCTAAGGGCTTTGAATTGTTTATGCTCATGCTGCATTAGCGACATGTGCACAGCCTGCAAAAGTTGTCGGGTAAGTTTCTGCACGAGCGTATGGTTGGGTGGTAATCTGAACGAGATAATTTTTTAAAATATACAGCATGTCCACAAGGATATCCTGAGGGGAACCACCTAAAATAGCCACCTCGTTTCAATCTCTTATCACAAGTTTTGAGGTTACGGAGAATGAAAGAATAAACGACAGAAAGAAAACAGCAGAAAGGAGGGAAGTAGTGATACAGTTCGAGAATGAGAGAAAAGGGCTCACTAGGAAGAGACACATGTGGTCTTTGCATGCCGTGAATTCTTAGTGGCTCAGACCCCTTTGGAAAATAACAACAGGCACATGTAAAGGTCTTTTAGTCATCATCTTCCCCTCATTGTCCACACACACACCACTGGTCATATAGTGGACTTTCAACACTTGTGTCACTCACAAACCTTTCTGTCGACACTTGATGAAACCACCAACTTCAAGTGTTCATTGCTTCTAGTGTTGGGCGATATGCTAAATGTTCATATCGTCCTATCGTCAGCCTGTGAGATCGCCGATACACAATATTATCGTGCTAATTTATTTAATTATTTATTTACCTAGTTTCATTGCCGGAAAGTGAACCAACTCCAGTGTAAGGCTAAAAGCAGCCTAATGTTTTTAATATGACTGAATTTGTATTTAACATGAAAAAAGAAAATATTAGAAACATCGTAAGTTACTAATTATAATGCTTACATTTCCTCACTTATTCAAAAAGCAGCTACAGAAAACGAGCAAAGAATATTACATTACCAAAGAACATAATCACAAGCTCAGTCTAGCGCGAGTATATGCACTTTAAAAACACTCCCATTAAAATCAGTGAATCTACACTGTATGATGATTAAATCTCTTATACTTACATACATCGCACGTACTTCTGCACTTTGTTGTTTATGATGAGAGAATTCGCGAGTCAGAATTCAGTCAGCGCGTGCTGAACAATGGAACTCCGCTGTTTCAGCGGCGAGTCATCTGAACGTCTCTGATTGGCCAATGCATTCATAAATTCAGCATAATCATGTGTGATTGGTTAAAACGCGCAATACTGTAAAATGCGGAAAAAGAAATGCAATGCAACAAATAAGCCCTAATATTAATTAGAGAGTATTATTAGTCTGATAACAATAATAATAATAATAATAATCGTCTTTCTATCGTCAACGGCATCATAGCCACTCAGGCGATATCTCTGACTATCATCGATACACGATACTATCGTCTATCAGCACAACCCTAATTGCTTCATTCGTTACACAAAGAGAAACTGTGAAAAGTGGACCAAAATGAAAGAGGAGGCATCTGTGATTAAAAAGTATTTATTGTTTTGTCTGATTCAGTCTGATTTCCTCCCTTTCCTCTTTTTAATCTGATTAGTTTTCATGTCTTTGCTCTGCTGGCTCAGCTGGCTCAAATCGAGGAGCGAGAGGTCATGATGACTCCCATTGTGTGTGTCAAAGCAGACAATGAGGTCATGAGGGACTTTGGTCCTTCAGAGGTCAAAGTTCAGATTACGGGCAGGCTGTGCTCTTGGTTGGATGTTGGTTTGAGTGGGTAAACTGAATTAGATGACGACTGGAGAACCCATCAGATTAGATTATAATTACTGTGGGTATTTCTTGCAGATCTGCATTTGTGAAAAATCTAAATGTCCTACTTTTTTTTTGATGAATGGGTGGTGCAGATGTTGTAGAAAGTGTGTTTTATTTGTTGTTAGTGTCCGTGGGATTTTTGTAAGTACTCTCCTCCCCTTCTTACCTTTGCTCCATTTCTGTCTTCCAACACTGTTGCGCAATGTCTGAAGTTTTCACATTCTGCCTCACAAAAAATAGATAATTTAAACCACAGTGTTTGTATACAATTAATGAGAAATCATCTAAGGTGCATATATGAACTGCTGCTATTTAAAAAGCGACACGAAGTTCTGCTGAGGTGTATGAACCCATTTATGTCCGTTTTACAAGACTTTAAATTAAGGTCTCGGCATTTCATGGCACTAGCATTCATATTTTAATTTACATTTCAGACTCTGTGAAGTGAATTGGAAGCACTACTGGGTTCACCACATGATTTCAAAATCACTGTTGATAGAGAGTAACCTGACCTCAGCCAATAGCATAGCCCAGAGCTGCTATAATCCCTCCTACATGTAAACAATGGCATGTTGCTCAGAGCAACTGCCAAAACTGTCATGCCGAACTGACCGAAAGTGCCTTTTCCCACCTCTCTCTCTCTCTCTCTCTCTCTCTCTAACTCATAGAGCACATTTACATGCACACCAGTAGCCTGACAAAGCAAGTAAGCTGCGTTTACATGACTTTATTAATAAATCAGGTTATTTCCCTTTAGTGACGTCAAAATATAATCATTTGCATATCTGACTCGGAGTATTCCATATGTTTGTCAGTTGTGATGTTAAATAAAGCTTGCATGTCAGTGCGAAACTTACAGCTCATATCCTGTCATGCAGTTATAAATGCAGCGTTTTGACTGAACCACTTCTACTTCTGCTGCATGAGATGAGAACACTTTTATCATTTTCTGAGTCATGAAAGAATCTGCTTTTGTGATATATTTCCTTCTTTCTTTACTGCAAAACGTTTGCTCTGTCTAGATATGCTTAAATCTGCACTAACGATGCGTTCCTGTCACGTATCACACATGCGCACTTCAATAAGCCGACAGAAAGCGGGTTATTGCGTTTACATGCCGCGCGAAATCGGGGTAAGAGGCAAAAAACTACCTGTGTCGACCGGTTTATGATTACGCCGTTTACATGTCCACGTGCGTTTTCAGTTTATTAAGCATAATTGGCTTAAGAATTCTCTTACTCTGCTTTTTTCTGTTGTTAGTTAATAGGAAGAGAAAGAAAAGAGTTGCACCTGTGGACAAAGCGCTTTTATGTGGGCACATGTATTCCCAGTTGTATTTGCTTTGATTAAACAAACAAAATACGTATAATTTGTTATTATTAGCTCAATTTAATGTTGTCATTAGTCCCTTCAGGATCTGTGTTCTTAGCATGTTTAGTAGTATAAAAGTGGAATTAGGCTATATTATTATCTTGATAAAACCAGTAATAAATACTATAATTGCTTATCATAATTGCTTTTGTCACATTTGGGTAATGGAGTACATCTACTTAATTGTTTGCAATGCAAAGCAGAACTTCACCACTTGCCTTTATGAAGAAAAAACAAGAATCAAGTTGTTTGATCCGTAATTAGCAAGTGTTTTGCAATTTGCTTTCTAAATTCAGAAGAGAAGAATGTGCTGACTAAAGCTCGGCTATATGTTGACAATGCATACAAATTCAGTTCTCAGTTGATATATGCAAAGGAGCATAAAAGATAGTTTGAGCTAGATGAAGTCTGACAGTCTGTATTTAAATATAGTGCGTGGTGGCTAGAACAGCAGCGATGCTGGAAATAAATTGAGGACTGTTCGATTTGCCAATATGAATGATCCCAGATGTGTTCAGCTTCTAAATGTTCACTACCATTCAAAAGTTGGGGTTGATAAAAGTTTTATAAATGTTTTTAAAATAAGACTTTTTGGTTCAGCTTTGAAACTATATAAGGGATTTATTTAGTAAAAAAAAAAATAAAGTAAAAGCAGCAATACTGTAAAGTATTAATACTCTTTTTAAAATATTTTTTAAAATGTAATGTATTCCTGTGATGGGAAAGCTGAGTTTTCAGCAGCCATTACTCCAGTCCTCTATGTTACATAATCCTTCAGAAATCATTCTAATATGCTGATTCGGTGCTCAAGAAACATTTTGTCTTATTATGAGTGTTGAAATCAGTTGAATGCTTAATATTTTTGTGGAAACTGTTCAAAAGAACAGCATGAAATGGAAATCTTTTATAACATTATAAATGTCTTTACTGTCACTTCTGATCAATTTAATGCATTCTTGCTGAATAAAATAATAATTTCAAAATCTTATTGACTCCAAACTTATGGACGGTAGTGTATCTTACATTAGTACTGGTAATCTAAGATAGTATTCTTATAACAAAAGCTAAAGAGACACAACATGTTAAGTTTGTTCCATGTTAAATATATTGGATGGAAACTTTTGGGAGATTTCGCCATACTCTGTTGAACAGAAGTAGACTCTGTGACCTCATTATAATTGGCTAAACACAAACATTAATGATGCAAGCAGCTGACAGCTGTAAGATCAGAGGAGAATTCGGAAGAAAACAGGACAGATAAACAGAAAGAGAGACTCTGAGTTCAAATCTGACACGGTTAGCCATGTGGTAGATGAAGAAATAGAGAGTGAGACATAGATGCCTAGGGCTAAGTCTGACCCAGCTGTGTAAAAATACCATCTATTTCTTCATACACTCTCACACACTCTCGTCTACTAAAGATGCTGTTTATGTCCCTGTGCCTCCAACCAAAACAGGGACACAATTCTCCATCCAGAAATAGATCAGAAGTAGTGTGCTGTAAATTACACTATATAGTCCTGACAGTGTTCTTATAGGTTTGGTTGGGTTTTTTATTAGATTAAATGCGTTTTGAGAGGAGGGCTGCTATGGTAGTGTGCTCCAGGTGTGTGTGTGTGTTCACTGCTGTGTGTGTGTACTTGGATGGGTTAAATGCAGAGCACAAATTCCAAGTATGGGTCACCATACTTGGCCACACGTCACTTCACTGTCACGGTCACTGTAGTGCATCCACATGCATCCCAGAATAGTCCAAAGAATGACAGGAAGTGGGTTTCCATGGTTGCAGGGGTCAGGCAGGGTCATGTATGTGTGACTAGAGACTGGAGGAGTAGAATCGGAGCAGCTTGTACTGGTATACGCACAGATTCTTGAGGGTCATTTGACAAATGGTGTGACAAGGACACCAAGTTCTTCTCTACTGCTTTGCTCTTTCTTCATTATATCACAGAGCTCCTGTGTGTATGTTTATGGTTTTGCATTATAAGCGTTAGTGATGCAAATTCTCACCTATGAAAATACAGTCTGACAGTCACGCAAATGAGTGTTTTGTATTGTAAAACATTTCCCTTTATAGGGCAGGGTTTTTTTCTTTCAATACTCAACAACAACATGACACAATAATAAAGAGAAACATTGTATTAATCGAGATTGTTCTCTGATAGCTCAGGAAACTTTTCTGTAATTAGATATATTGGTACTCTATGCAAATTGTAAATTAAAAAAGTTGTTTTTTTAATTATTTTATTATTATGCATGCTGATTTCCCATATTTTTACATTAGAATTAGCTGAGTTGTCATATAACACTCACTTGAAAGTCTTTAAAAACACTATTACAAATCTTTAAACAAATATACATTTTTACACTTCGCATTATGATGTTGTAATGTCTAAATGAACATGTAGCATAAAAAATGATTGATTATAGTTTTTAGTTTATATTTTCCATAACAAGAAGATTATTATCATATCGGCCAGATTTGTAATATTTGTGATAATGTTTTCTTAAAACCTCAACTTTGTCTTTTCTGCTAAAATAAAAAAATAAAGATTCCTTAGGAGAAGATAACTTATAATTTTATAATTAGACCTTGGAAAGTTTAATGAGAATGGTTCATATTGAAATTACTGACTCCTGTTTTGACAAATCTTTGCAGTGTGTAACTTATATGAGAAACAACTGTTATATTCTTATATAATGTTGTCACATATACTATTCTGTATACGTACATAATAAAGAGATCTAATTCTTTTTTTTCTTTCCCATGACAAAAAAACAACAACACAAAAAGAGAGCAGTGAAACGAATTGGAAATAGCACACTCCCAGTTTTCTTCCAGCTTCCTGCAGCACTGCTTTAGGGAGGCGCTACAGAACACGTTCCAGGCATTTTTCTAAGTAGTAAATCCAACCACAGAGAGAAATCACATTCCGGTGTTAATTCACAGATTAATTTCGATGAAGTAAACTCTCTCCTTAACGTCAGAGCACAGTCTAATGTTTTTCAGAAACATCTGTTTATGACATTCTTGTGTAAGTCTTTCATGTTCCATTTGTTATGCAGCTGAAGGGGCTTAGTTTGCAGATCTGAAACGGTCACCTTGTGTTTGTTCACTTCATCCGGCAGAAATGGCATTACAGCGTGTCAGGAAAACATGAGAGTGCCTCTCTGTCTACATTACACATGACAGAACGAGACTGTGTGCATGAAAGTCAGCAAGGGCAGTTGAAGAAAGCTAAGTGGCTGCTGTGTTTATTATACTTTATTATGTACTGTAGAAGTCCAGAGAAGCATGTGGTAAATCATGTACTGGTACTCACACAAAACACACACTTGTTCTGTAACCGGTAAAGTCAACATGAAGTGCTGTTCTCATGTTACTTACTTCTATAATGTACATAGAAGTAACAGGAATTCATGTTCAATTTAACGGTTCAGTACAGTGTTTATTGTGTGAATTTCTAAGGGAAACACATAATACTCAACCAGAAAAATGTGGAGTGGAAATTTTTGTATGTTGGAAATTGATTGGATGATGAAAAGGGGGTGTTACAACCCAAAATTAAGTCCGAAAACCCTAATCAGAATACAAGTTTGCTAAAACAATGCCTAAGCTAACATGGCTATTTATTAACACCCGCAAGGCCTTAGTGACATCAGTGGAATGGGAACGTTTTTTTTTAGAAGGAAAGAAAGGTGTTCTATATGTTTTGGTTAAATATTACAAAAACAAACCATTTTTTCTTTTGAAAAACATGAGCTGATAAATTGTTCATAAAAAGACCAGGAGCATGCAATACTAAATTGAATACATTTTGATTGACTTTAAATGCTATTCTGGCCCTATTCTGCTATTAGACCTTTAATGTTTCTGGTTAAAGTGAAATCTTGGAATGCCTTGTATCTTAAAAGGGCTTCCTATTTTCAGTCAGAAAATAAGACCAATGTGGGACTGGAAACCCAACTCCCCCTATGACATCCATTTCAGTGGAAACTGAGAAGCCAGAATACAAGTAACAATGAAAGAGCTATGAGTTCCCTTGAATAGGTAAATGACTGAGGTGTCCCGTTCTCAAGCCAGAAAGAGAAAGAACAGGTTTGGAATGTAGCTTGACAGGCAACATGTGTTGATACAGTTTCAGGACTTTTGGCCACAGTCCAAACACAAATTCATTGAGCAACTTGTTGAGGGGCTTTTTTTTCATTCCTTTTTGCCATTCACTGGTCATCTAGAGCCACGAATGTCTGTTATTTAACCAAATGAATATTTTAGAGTACAAAAAGTGTCTGGGACTGTTTATGTGTTTTCATTTAGATCTGTTCCTGAATGGCTTCAATATGATTTTATGTGTTTGTTCTAAATTCAGATCTAGTCCATGTACAGCATGATCAGTGTTCATGGACATGTGACTTCACCCTAATGGACAGAAATGATGTGTTTACTAGCATAATAATTAGCAGGGGGTCAGTGTTTTCCCTGCATTTGTCTGCCACTGAGGAAAGGAAAGAGCCAAACATGTGCACATATATGTGTGTGTGTTTGCTGGTGGTGTCAGATGGAGAAGGCATGTGTGTTTCCTCCCAGAGAGACCTCTGCTGAGTGTGTGTGTGTGTGTGTGTGTGTGTGTGTGTGTGTGTGTGTGTACGTGTGTACGCATACATATGAATGAACTTGTTGCACTGCAGTTTCCAGGGTCACAGAGTGCAGCGTTTTCAGAGCAGCACTGTATGTTTACAGAGCTCATGCACATACATTCAGAGAGACATACATTAAAATACTCACCTACCCAGAGAGGCCTCTTAGGGTGGAAACCAAGTTCGTTCTCTGTAAAAACCCACAGTTTTGTACGATTTGATTTGTTGTGTTCAATAGAAGTACGTTTAATCACAGTGTTTGATTAATAATGACTAATTTAAAAATTATGTAAACTTTTTTTTGTTACACTTTTACATTTAGAAACTTACAATAAACGTAAATGGGGTCAATTTTTGAGATATTAAAAACACAAAAAGTAATACTTAATTTAAAAAATAAATTCTTTAGTTAAAACCTGTGTATTATTTGAGCTTTATAGTTGTCATTTTCACAGTCCTTTTAGGGTTTTATATGTTGTAATGGCAGAGAAGTTGTAATTTTTTTCCAAACTTAAATCATGTTGCACACATTGTTTATGGCTTGTGGTTATACTATTGAAATAGTATTTTAAAGGGGTGGTTCATTGCGATTTTACTTTTTTAATGTTAGTTAGTGTCTAATGTTGCTGTAGCTAACCAATCAGAGCCCATCGCCTATTTCTGAGGGAGGGACTTCATAAAAGAAGGAAATGATCAGCCCGTTTCATCAGAGAAGGGACAGAGAGGTGTGGAATAAAGGTAAATTATGTGAAAAATAATGCGTTTTTTAAAAAACGAAGCATTAACACATGTTAGACTGCATCCCATAAACACAATCAAGCCTAGAAAAAACCCAGTGAACCACCCCTTTAATGTGGATTTTTTTTTTGTGGTAATCAGCAATTGACAATTATGCCACAAGTTCTGTCGATTGAGCTTAACTTGTACCGAGTGAAGAATATTGCTTTAAAACTGCCTGTAGCAAACTTTCTAACCTGTCTAGTAAAGCCAAAAATAGAAGGATCAAACAAATGAATAAAACAAATTCTCAAGTATGTGTAAATCTGTCCAATAATTTTGAACTTCTTGACTTTTTGAACTGAAACAACTGAAATCTAGTTAAACTATGCATCGTTTTCTGAAATGAAATTTCTAAAATTTGTATAAAAGATAATATTAGATTTGAAAGTTTGAGACCAAAGAGAAAAAGAAAGGGCAACTACAAGGAAAACAGACATTTTGACTGTAGCGAAATACAGAAACAGTCGAACTGTCAAAGGCTCTATTGTCTTTACTTTGCTCCGGGCTCAAGACATCCGCATAGTTGTACCTCTCCATGGGGCCTTTGCATAGCTGTGTGTGTGCATACGCAGGCATCCTCTTACGCAGTATGAGTTACAGTGTAACTGTGTCAGTGTTTTCTCTAGGAAGAGTGTTTGTCTTACAGGCTGCTGGAGAGGCCCTTTTGTTTAACTTTGTGAAGAGGAACATCCTCAAAGCTAAGGTCTTTAACAGTACTGTACGCTTACACTGTGGTGTAGTCAATGTATGTGCTTGCAAGAGAGAGTGTGTGTGTGAATGTTACTATGTGTCTCTGCAAGTTTGTTCAGTGCCTATGCTCCAAGGAAACAGCAGACGATGAAGTGGCTCTGCTCAGTTATTACAGTTATTAGCTGTTTACATGCAAGTTGTGAAATTAATTTAGGTAGAAAAAGTGGAATGTGGTAAAAAAAAAAAAAACATTTTGTAAAAAAAATGATGTTTCCATCCTCAAGTTCAAAGAACAAAATCATCACTTCTGTGGAAAGTGGCTGCTGCATTTCAGAACTGTTTGGCAGTCATTTTCTGGACAGGCTTTGGCTCATTTCAGAATGACCAAAGAAACATCTTTTCTTTTTGTTCTCTGAGCAGATTATCCATTCGCACAGATTTGTTAAGGCAAAGACACATGACTTTTGTGATGCTTATCTAGAACTTGTTTTTTTGAAAATGTGTTGTCATCATATTTGAATTGCTTAATAAGCACTGCTTATCTTCTCACTGAAAAAATAGTTAAACCACCTGAAGCAAGAATATTTTTAATGTACAATTCTTTGTTCGTTTTGGTATTTCCAAACATTATTTTTTTATATGGTGTCCCTAAATTTACAAAAACACATGAAAACCTGTCTAATGTATTTTTCCCCAGTTTTTTGGCCCACCTTTTATACTAAATATGGACCCCATGAAAAGTTTTTCGTTGTTTCCTCCCAAAAGACCAAACAACTATTTCTGCTTGTTTTCTTGCAAAGGACTTGCATGTCAGTAACCACAAACCCTTTTCATTTCTCACTGTGATAATCACTCTCAGTCTCAGCTCACAGTGACACAAACCACATGATCAATAGCGCTGAACCTGAAGACCTCAGATCCATGGTCATAGTTCAGAATTCTGGGTGAGGGGAGTCTATAAAACAATACTGCCCTCTTCTGGAAAGAGAGAGGAGAAAAAAAGCAGAAGAGGCCAGCAACAGATCAGAGACACTGCTTTAGGAGGAATAGAAAGCTTTGCAGCAGATGTGCTCTTATAATAGCCCTTAATGGAAGCGAAACGCACCAAACCAAAATAGTGAAATCCAAACAGGTTAAATCCATCCTTAGGAAAGTCACACGAAATTGAGATCATCCCCACCCTCTTCTGTACACTTGCTAGGCTCAGGCTATCTGTTATTGAACTTTTGATTGTTTTAGGAAACAAAAAATCAAAATGTAGTATCTCATGAATTAGTCACAGTACAGCTGAATGACAGACTAAGACCCAGACATTCACAATTTGCACAGTGTCTCACAGTTACAAACACACACACACACACACACACACACACAAACCAATGCGGATATCCACCCCAATTCCCACCCGCTTCCTCATCAGAAAGAAAGAGAGTTTAGAACATTAATTAAAATGGAAGCAGGGAATGACCGGATGGGAGGGAGGGAGGGAGGGGGAGCATGGCTTCCACAAGATAAAAGGTTAGACTTTGCCTACAATGCAAACAAAACGGAAATGTGATTAATCCCGACTTCTTTTCTGTATGCAACAAGTTGAATGAAGTACGTGAAATGAAGTCCATTATAATTAAACGGGTTTTTCACAAATTCGACATAATGCCAAATAATGAAGAACTCATTCCTACATTTACAAATAGGGGAAAATATTACTTACGTCATCATTTTCTTTCTTGTATATTTTTTCTTGAATGATAATGATTGCCTTACCCACTTTTTCTTTGTCAATAAAAATGTGTAAATATTTGTCATTCAGTGAAGCACAATCAAACATTACGATACACACACACACACACACACACACACACACACACATAGACAGACATGAAAAGCACCAGCATGAGCTAATCAGGGTGCCAGGCCGGGGCATCTGAGGACAACGTGGGAGGGAGGAAAGCAGGGGGAGGGACTAAGGTAGATTTAGAACAGGAGAAAAGAATAATTCCGCAGTACACAGAGAAATAAATGAAGGGATAGAGATAGATTGTGGCAGAGTGGGGTAAAGTGGGGGGGGGTAAAGTCATGACTTAACTATGTTAGCCGAAGGCATTGAATACAGACATGAACCGCAGTGTTTCTGAGACACTTTTGAGACATGCCATTTAAAACGTTTCTTTTAAGGTTTTACTGTAATATTATTTTACTAGACTGAGGTATGTTTTTTTATTTCCCTTACAGATGAATCTGCAAGTTCAACATGGATTTGAATATTTCGCACATGGAGGTAAGAGTGATGTGATATGTCCATTCATATGTATGGTTGCTGTACTGTAGTGACCCTGCAGATGGCAAACTGTCACACCAGCATCCTGTTGGAGCTGTCTGTCCAACAGTCTTCAAAACATGATGCAGCAGAACAGTGTTATAAAAAGGGAGTGGTTGCTGGCACCGCCCCTTTGTAGTCACAATCCATGAGTCAACCAGATATCATCATTGTAATTTGGGTAGAAGAACAGCGGCTATTTATTTCTCTTGTGTGATTCTATAGTTGGAAAGGCGTTCCACATATTAGTTTCTCTTTTATGTGTGCTGTCCAGCTCTTATTGACTACATGGACAGCACGAAAGCATTGTACATTAATCATTGTACATAAAAATGAGCTAAATATTATGGAAACTTGTTGTTTACCGAGTAAAAACAAACAAACAAAAAGCAATTGTGAGGAAGTTTAAAGTAAGATATAGCCTAGTCAGATAGCAAGATAGCATAAAATGCCACAAAATGTGAAAATATATCTTGTAACTCATATATCTTATTTTTTGACTTTCTTTTTCTCTTGAGTTTTTTTCCCACAAAATCGCAATTGTGAGATATGTCAAGTGACATCACATTGCAATTAAGTTGCAGTAATGAGAAATGCAAGATACAGCGTGTCATATTGTGAAATATAGTTGCATTACAAAGTCACATTGCAAAATAGAATGTTGCAATTACTAGAAAGTTGCAGTTGCAATTATGTAAAGTCACAATTTGGAGAAATAAAGAAATATAAGTTGCAATTATGGGAAACAAAGTCACAGCTTGGTATATTGTGATATAAGTCACAATTTGGGAAAAGTTGCATCTGCAAAGAAATATAAAGTTGCAGTTGCAAGACACAAAGTCACAACTGTAAAATATAAAGTTGCAATTCGGGAGAAATAAAGTTGCAGTTACAAGAAACAAAGTTGCAATTGTGAGATGTTGCAGTAGAGTGGGTAAAAAGTCAATTGTAAATTTTGCAGTTATGAGAATAAAGTTCCAATTTAATTCAATTGAGGAGGAAACAGACTCATATAAACTATTGAGATTTTAATAAACCTGCCAAAGTATTTGCTTTCTGAAACAACAGCAATCGTGTCAGGATTTGGCACATCTGTGCATGGAGCGAGAGAAAGAAAACATGACTCAGCAGTCTCCTGGCACCCTCTTAGGGCCCATCTTTGTTGTGGGATAGCTGTCCATGGATGTGCCCGATCAAATAAACATTGATCTCAAAGGCCTCCAGGCCAAACAGGCCGGTCCGGCTACATCCAGTCCTATCCAGGCAAGCCGCCAATCTGCCTGGGCCTAGCTTGCGAAGTCATGCCCACTGCGCCCTCCCCGCAGTGGGTACGGGACCGAGGGGAATGCCCCCCGCCCTCCCTTTTTCTCTCGCCCAGGCCTGGTTGAGATAGCCAATGGTATAACCAACTCAGACAAAGTTAAAGTGGTTCGAGACGAGCTTTCATCCAATCAGAGCACACTGCAGTAGAGCAAGCAGGTGGGTGTGGGGGGGGTGGAAAAGAAAAGAGAGAGACAAGGCGAAAGACAAAGGAAATGGAAGATGGAGGGATTGACTTGGCACAAGGGAGAAGATTAGAAATCGAGATAGACAGAGGAGAAAGGAACATGTTGTTTGTCGGACAGGAAGCAACGAGTATCGACTGTTGCTGCACTTATTGATCATTCTCAAATGCTGTCTGTCCGGCACAATCACAGAGACGTTTATCTGATTCACATGTGCGCAAACTCAAACGTTGTGCAGACATACAATTTTTGTAACAATCGTAACTGCCTGTGTTCTTTGAATAGTAACACCCACATTATGATTTCTGGACCTCAGGGCAGGAAGCAGACACACTCAATGGATCTTCCTGCCAAGACTCGCCAAGTTCACTCACCAGTGAAAAATTGGTTAGTGTAGCAGATTGACTCCTCCGCTTCATATCGCTCATCCTTTTCCAGCCATCAATAGACGGATGACCCAGGTGGAGCGGAGGTGATGGAGGAATGGGCAGAGAGTAGAGCTCCCACACACACTGAGAGTCTATCTATCCTTCTGTCTGTTTCCATAGAGGAAGGGAAGAGGTGATAGAATGAGTACAGCTGCAATGCTTTGCATTCTGCTTCATGATGGCAGAGTCCTTCTGTCCGTTCATCTCTCCATCTTTTCATCTTCTGTCCTCCTTACATTCTCTGGCTACAGTTTTATCTCCTCAAGAGTCCTCTCAGACACCACACACACAGAGCACATTCAGGAACATAGACTTAAAATGCACAAACATCCGTTGGTGCAACAGTTTAAAAAGAAGGTCAGGTAAATTTGTGTTTCACAGATAACCTGAAAAATGAAGATTAAGAATTGCACCTTTAGCTTGTCACTGGAGCTGAACCCTCAAGGGTACACCTTTGTATCTTGTGGTGCATATTGGCACCACAAGACAATGGCGTGCGGTGGTGTTTTAAAATGAGGAGGCAGTTATA
>NW_015557097.1:641712-641925 GCF_001515605.1 Sinocyclocheilus anshuiensis | reverse complement strand
TATATATATATATATATATATGTATGTGTGTGTGTGTGTGTGTGACCTTGGAGCCCAAAAGCAACCATAAGTTAGCACGGTATATTTGTAGCAATAGCCAACAATACATTGTATGGGTCAAAATGATTGATTTTGCTTTTATGCCAACAATCATTAGGATATTAAGTAAAGATCATGTTCCATGAAGATATTTTGTAAATGTCCTACTGTAAA
>NW_015557097.1:639554-640201 GCF_001515605.1 Sinocyclocheilus anshuiensis | reverse complement strand
TGGAATGACCTGCCCAAATCAATCCGAGCAGCTGAGTCCTTAGCCATCTTCAAGAAACGTCTAAAAACACATCTGTTCCACCTTTATTTGACCCTCTAACTCTAACATTTTCTATTCTATTTTAATTCTACTTGATCTATATTTATCTTCTTTTTTTTATTTTATTTTTATTTTAAAAAACAACAAAAAACAAACAAACACTAGTTTTCTATTTTTTTCTATTCTATCTACTTGTTTTTCTTTGTGTGTGTGTATATGTGTGTGTGTATAGTATGTACTGTATATATATATATATATGTGTGTGTACTCATTGAATTCTATAAGGGAATTAATTATTATTAATTAATTCAGGTTTTGAGAGGACTCGAATCTGAAAATACGAAGTCAACCTGATTAGAACTGATTTCAAATTTGATAGTTTACACTTTATCAACTACTCGTCCCGCGAGACGTTAACGTCCGTGTATATTAACGATTCTGTTCATATTACTTCGTGGCCAACGACACATAAACAAAATGGTAATCTTATTAATTTTGAGCAAGGTAACAAGATCTTGGCAAGGTTCAACTTTAAAATTACAACACAAGACAATGATTCTTTATAAATGAAACAAGAATTTATTGGCTATTCTAGATTACATTAAACT
>NW_015557097.1:639166-639342 GCF_001515605.1 Sinocyclocheilus anshuiensis | reverse complement strand
TGCTTTGATAAGTTATAAGCTACGAGCTAGGTAACGTGATCTTGGCAGAGTTTTAACTTTAAAAATTTCATGACACCAGACAATACTTCTTTATAAATGAAACACAAGAATTTATTGGCTATTCTAGATTACATTAAACTAAGCTAAAACACACACATACACACACACACACACAC
>NW_015557097.1:637887-639117 GCF_001515605.1 Sinocyclocheilus anshuiensis | reverse complement strand
AGTTTCAACTGAAGTGTTTGAGTTTTGGAGTCTCGCTCGTGATGTTACGGCATGGGAGCGCCTTGTCGCGCGGTCACCAAGGTGACAAGCCACAGTTCTAGAGAGAAGGAGAGGGCGAGGGGGCGAGCCACGAGGGCTTTGTGTCCATTTTTAAGCAGGCTGACTTTGGTCCGCCCCCCGACGCGATCTTCCAATCGGACGCTGTTGCAAGGCGGAGCGGGCATACATTAACCTGATGCTTCAATTTATCATGTGGGGAAATATCTCTGCAAAGAGTTTGTTAATACTTCTATAAAGTGTCGTACAACACACACTGTTCAAAATAACAGCTTTTCACTTATTTCAATGTCGTGGGAATAAATCATTTGATGATCAACATCAAATAAAAGGTATTTTGCATACACATTAATAATCTTATCTACTAAAGGAAAAGTTAATAACACATCAAACAGAAAGCATAGAAAGGCACAAAACATATTATTTGTGAATATAGTTGCCCTCTTATACTTTTAAATGATTGTCTTTTGAATTGTCTGTGTAAGTTCTGTTTCTTTGTCTGTGACAGGAGAAACGCGCGCTT
Source organism: Sinocyclocheilus anshuiensis (assembly GCF_001515605.1). Classification (NCBI taxonomy): domain Eukaryota; kingdom Metazoa; phylum Chordata; class Actinopteri; order Cypriniformes; family Cyprinidae; genus Sinocyclocheilus; species Sinocyclocheilus anshuiensis. The sequence continues at coordinate 638,537 of NW_015557097.1, read as the reverse complement.
TTCTGGAAAGTAGATTAAAAGACAGAGAAAGTCCTATGGTCCATAAAAGTCATGCTGTGGTTAAGAGTCATGTGATGGTCACGTATAGATCCCGTGTTTGCAGGCCTGAGGGCGTCAGTTAATTTACTCATCCTTTTCCTGTTGGATATAATAGTTCCATTCATTGGCGGCAGTGGTGGAAAGAGTACTGAAAAAATATACTCAGGTAAAAGTACCATTACCTTCCAAAAAATGTAGTGCGAGTAGAGTGAAAGTACCTGTCCAAAAAACTACTTGAGTAAGAGTAAAAGAGTAGCCTATTTAAACACACACACACACACACACACACACACACGCATGTCTCTTTGCTTTGCTGGCGGTCTCGGTGAATCAGCAGCATCCATAACTGAACGGAACAAAAAGTGTTGAACTTGAAAATTGTTTATGCGCGAGTGCACTTGTTAAATGAAGGCGTATTGTATAAAATGGATTTTTTTTTAAAACGTTTATTAACGAGCTGCAGTTTTATGACATCGCGCGCTGGCACAGATGCAGTATATTAACGCCACGGGTCATCAATAAGGTGCAGATTTGGTCCTCAGTGTTTCCAACACACTTTTTCACAGCGCGCATCACGCGCTCAAACTCATCAAAAGTCAACAAGTTCAACA
>NW_015557097.1:637617-637806 GCF_001515605.1 Sinocyclocheilus anshuiensis | reverse complement strand
TGCTTTTATTGTCCTCATTTGTAAGTCGCTTTGGATAAAAGTGTCTGCTAAATGACTAAATGTAAATGTAAATGCTAATGACTTAATTTGGACAACTTTAAAGGCGATTTTCTCAATTTTTTTGCATCCTCAGATTCCAGATTTTCAAATAGTTGTATCTCAACCAAATATTGTCCTATCCGAACAAAT
>NW_015557097.1:622245-637130 GCF_001515605.1 Sinocyclocheilus anshuiensis | reverse complement strand
TTTGCACCCTCAGATTCCAGATTTTCAAATAGTTGTATCTTGGCCAAATATTGTTCTATTCTAACAAACCATACATCAATGGAAAGCTTATTTATTCAGCTTTCAGATGATGCATGAATCACAATTTCAAAATTTTTTTTGTTTGAAATTGTGGTCCAGGGTCACATATATAAAATTCATGTCCCTGTTCCACTTAATGTTTACACTAAGTGCAAATAGCTATAGATTCTATTTACACCTACCATGATTTTCTGCTATTTATACTACTTATTGCAAATAGTGGCAATTATCTGCACCTATTTATTTTAGTACATTATAAAACAGTATGCAATAATAACAATAACAATGACGTGATATCCGGAATGCTGAACTTGCAGAAACAATGTAACATAAAAAAATGAAAATGTAGCACACTACACCAGTACTTGTTGGAAAAAATAGTTACTTACTTTAGCAAAATATAGTATATAACAGTAAATCTCACACCAGCACTACGTTTTCTGTTATCTCATGATTGAAATAATGTTGGATATATTTCTTAAAGGGGTCATATGATGCGATTTCAATTTTTCCTTTCTCTTTGGAGTGTTACAAGCTCTTGGTGCATAAAGAAGATCTGTAAAGTTGCAAAGACTAAAGTCTCAAATCCAAAGAGATATTCTTTATAAAAAATTAAGAGTCAGCCACGCCTACCTAAAACGGCTCGTTCTAACGTCTATATCTACGTCACTATGTGGGAAGATTTGCATAACGCCGCCCAAATGTTCACGCAAAGAAAGAAGGCGTAACTTTTATTCTTGCTGTAGTATTGTTGCCGCCGCCGCCATGTCGTGAAGGCGCTGTGTGATTCGTTGTGAAAGCTAAACTACTTTGTTTCTCAAGCCCACCGGCCTCCACTCACTTTAGCCCTCCGGCCATTCCTCACTCTAGCCCCCGGCCTCTGCTCACTTTAGGCCGCCGCCGCTCACTCTAGGCCGCTGTGTGTGACGCTGTGTTTCGTTGTGAAAGCGAAACTACTTTACTGTTTGGCCTTCCAAAAGAGGACACAGAGTAGACTACAATGCCGGCTGTTCTGACTCACAGACTGTAAGTACGTTTTTTATATTTAAAGAATTTGCCACTGATGATTCAAATGCGAGTTTTGGGCAGTGTAGAGTAGGGCTTGTAGTTTGTCATTTCTCCGATCACAAATGCAGACATGGTTTTCTGTTTACGCAGCGCGATGCAACGCAACACGTAAAAAGACAGTATAAGTCATTATAATCTATAATTATGTCTCCACTGGATGCAACGAATGCCTCGGGGCATAGAGGAGAAACAATAATGTACAGTATGTGGAAAATAATGTGTTTTTTGAACCTTAAACCGCATAAACACATTTCATTACACCAAATACACAAAATAATGTTATTTTTAGCAAAATCATATGACCCCTTTAAAAAAAAACTGTATTTCTCTTTATTTATTCCTTCCCTTTCTAGCTTGTACTTATTTGAACAATGCGTAAAACTTGGTATTACAAGCACTTCCTGTGTCTGTTTGCCTCTTTAAGAAGAATCGCTTTATGTATTCCCCAATTGTAAGTCGCTTTGGATAAATGTAAATGTAAATATCTGATTTGGAAAAAGTAGAAAAAAAAGTTCTACAAAACGGGGATTCAAACCCTGGTCGATCGCGTCAAAATCGACTTCAACACGTACTTCACCATCTACGCTACTGGAGCTGTTATTAGACGATAGTCTTTTGTAATGCTTTGTAATCACACGTTGGTGGGCAGAGTTAGTGTAAAAAGCCTCTGCCAACAAGGCGGGCTATTTGCACTTGTAAACACTCCGTTTTCTTATTTGTGAACTGATGTTCAGCTGTTCTTTTTAATAGTCAACTTATTTCGGGTCATCGCCATAAAAGCCCTTTAAACACTGCCACAGACATGAAGATACATCTTTCATTTCATCACGCTGAATGCTCACTAAAAACTGACATGGTCATCACGTTTTCAAGTCGTTTCATGTTTCATTTTGACGTGACTCAAAGCAGTGATATCCAAGCAGGAGAGTTGTTTACTTACTTTATAATTAGTCTTATATAATTCTTCATTCGACACTCCATCATTTTCTTTATTCAGGCCGAGAGCTCGCACGAAAACAAGAGGCAGGATTTATCACACAAACTAATCATATCCGATCATATCCAATTATAGCGTGATGGAGGCATTGCCTCCTCTCACATGATTTTCCCCCATTCCTTTCAATGAGCCTCCAGAAAAGTCACGGCACGCTTTGGGGTCTCTGTAGAAAGTCAATGGACTGAAGGGAGGCAAGCCACCGCTGTAAATTTAGCTGCGGGTGTCACTGTTGGACAGTGTTCCTTTATAAAAACGAGTGACTTTTAGACTTTTAATGTCATATTTAGTCGTATTTGCGTTGTTTTATTTTTGTAATATCAATTATTTTCTCATCCACTTTTGAGGAGAGGAGACACTGCCTCCCTTGCCTCCTCGGAGGAAACTCCCCTGATTGGTACCTTATAAGGTACTAATATGTATATTTAGAAGTGGATAAGGCACCTTTAAGGTTATCACCCCAGTGACAAGCTGTTGCACCCCTAAAGGTTCTTTGACAGTGTACCTATTATTTTTTAACCAACTCTGGGGTCCTCTGAGAAACCCAGTCTTGCCCAAATAGGAATTTCTGTCATTGCATTATATACTTTGTGTATATAGACATTGACGTTTCTCATTGCATTGTGCTTTGGTGCACTTTGCAATACATATGCAATCTTAATTTTGTGTGTGATTAAAGGAGATCTCCAGATGGACATGTGATGAAACACTATTAATATTTGTTTACTGTCTATCGTGACCATCGTCTTCGTGGCAAAGGCTTTCATAGAATCACAGGCTCCAGTTTGATTGACTCTGTTCATGCAATTTCCATTATGATGCACCAGTTTTTTTAAGGTTTGCCAGGAAACAAAGTTGTGTTTACAAGTTACTGGGTTCATATAATGAGAACTTTGGCAAATCCAGAAACTTCCAGTTAAAGTTTAGGAGGTTTGTGGCATCTTTTATGTTCGTCTACAACTGTGTGTCACAAATAGTAAAACATAGTTACAAAACCTGTACATGGTTGTTCCTCAAAATGTTGTGTCTTACTGTAAATTCAGTAGAATTGTCTATATCGTAGGATTAGAAGGTGTTTTGGATTGAGTTGGTATAAAAGTACTTGTCAGCATGCAGAAACACACATCCTGGAACATGCAATATTTTTGTTAATGTAACCTTTTTTCAATATTGTATTTATTTGTTTTATTTTTGTTCAGTGCAACTCTCATTATATCAGTGTTGGGAAGCCACTTTGAAATGGTAGCTTGCCAAGCTATAACCTACTCATAGTTTAGTTACAGCGTCAAGGTAACAAAAAAGGTCTTAAATCAGTGGTTCAAAACCTTTTTCCTTGAAGCCCCATTGTCCAACAAAATATAATAATCACATAAGGTCCTGTTATATTGGCTATTTAATATATTTCCTCTGAAGTTTCTGCTGAAATAAAATATTCTGTGTTTTCTTCAATACAAAAAAAAAAGTTTTTGAGTGGAAAAACAAGTATGTAATTTCTGTATACATCTAAATTTTTTGTTGTAGTATTTGAATTTTTTATAATTAAATATATATTTTTTTATAATTAAATAATTTTATGTGGCCCTTTAGAATTTTGCTTTGGCACTGAGGTTGAGAACCACTGCCTTCGACGATATTTTTAATGTTTCTGCTTGTATGAGCATGATGTCATGCTTCTATATGCCAGGCACATTTTACTGTCACCACATAATGCACAATAATTCATAGTAGTAAAGCACACTGTATTAATTATTGGACTAGGCGTATGTGTGTTTGTTTGGATAGTTCTGTGTGTCTATATATTATATATTTGTTTGTATCTGTATCAGAGTTTTTATTATTACTTTATGATTCTTTAAGGCAGCACTGGAAGCCACTCGGGCAGATCGCCACATACTGCTCATACCAACACATTATCCCACTGAAGAATGCCTGCTGAAGAATGCAGCACATCCCTCACCCTTCACCACACCATATCCCTCTGACTGACTTTCTGCCATCTCTTTTTCACCAAATGCGAAGGAAAAGTGGTGATAGACATTGAGAGAAAGAGGCAATACTGTAAATCCAAGCAGGTGTGCTGAATTTGATCAGTTGGTATGATTCAGCAAAAGTATGTGTATGAGTAGCGCATTACTCTTTTACTGTTATATGTGTGTGTCGTTCAGATTGTCTGGGTGTGTTCTTCTAAAAATGTGTGCGTTGCAGGTATGACTCAGTGTTGGATATGAGCAGGCATGAAGTACGTGTGCGGGTTCGAATAGAGGATGTGACTCAGGAGGCATGCACTGTCTGGGTGTTCAGCGTAAATCGCTCGATCTAATGACAGCTGGAGTAATCACATTGTTCAGTAGTCTGAGCCAGCAGTGAAAGTGCCCTGTGACTCATACAGAAAGGCAGGATAAACGCACACACGCAAACAATATAACCCCAAGGGCCGTCATTCACTGAACACCAAGATAATTTGCTATAAACATGAGATAACTCAGGGGGAAAAAAGCATTACATGATTGCTTGTTTTTCTAAACAGTTTCTTTCATCTGTGAAATGAGTTAGTTGAGGTTGAAGGTTGAAGTTAAGGTCCACTCACTCCCAAGTGACACTAACATAAACCTACTCATATGTAATGTACACAAAATGTTGAAAACGAATGAAAACATTTTGGCTGTGTATATATCTCTCAGTGTTTTGATCAGTGCCGAAGTAATTATATACTTATTTTAGTGAACTCTGAAACCTCACCTCAAATTTCATATTAGTAAGTAAATTTACTATGATTTAAAACAGCCCTTTAGCCCATCAGTATTAGATGGTAATATGTGACCCTGGACCACAAAACCAGTCTTAAGTGTCAATTTTTCCAAAATGTTGATTTATACATCACATGAAAGCTGAATAAATAAGCTTTCCATTGATGTATGGTTTGTTAGGATAGGACAATATTTGGCCGAGATAAGCTATTTGAAAATCTGGAATCTGAGGGTGCAAAAAAATCAAAATAATGAGAAAATCACGTTTAAAGTTGTCCAAATTAAGTTCTTAGCAATGCATATTACTAATCAAAAATTAAGTTTTAATATATTTACAGTAGGAAATTTACAAAATGTCTTCATGGAACATGACTTTACTTAAAGAAAAATCAATCATTTTGACCCATACCATGTATTTTTGGCTATTGCTACAAATAGTCCCCAGCGACTTAAGACTGGTTTTGTGGTCCAGGGTCACATATATTCATGAAATTAATCTGCTATGAAATTTCATTCACATTAAAGTAGACTTAAGTTGAAATTAGTTTAATGATCTTGAGGTGTATACAGTTAAGCAGGGTTTTTTCAGTAAAGTATTAGCAGAAGATGTAGTTTGATAACTACTTTACAGGATTGACAATTTGAATAATAAGCAAATATGCACCAAAATTTAACCATAAAAGAGTTAAATTTAACATTTTTCAGTCACAAGAGAAGAGGCTGAACATTTGAATAGAAAACAAATCTGATAACAGAAACTTTGGGAAAAAAAGCATACAGTACATGTAAAATTTAATTTAACAGTTAAAGTTTAATCATATTTGTGATGTCTTGCCAGAAAGAGCTCACTTTTACAGTTGATGAGACACCACAACAGCTCTATATGTATGATGATGCGTGCAGAGAAATCCAAATGGGCAACAATCACTCAGTCTCAAGACTGAGTATTAGCATATTGTCAAAATTCAGACGTGATTGCAAATTCATTTTACACTTGCATTGCCTCATAGTGCACACACAAAATGTGACAATTCAAATGCTTAAATATAATGCAAATAACATTTGCATTTTCCAAAGATTCTCCATTTGGATACTGGCTGATTAAAAAAGTGTGATTCCTGTTCTCAAACAGATTTTAACCGTGCACTTGTCTGCTCTGTGTTATGTACAGAGACTAACCAAACTTTAATGTAATACGTGGAGCGAACAGATGGACTTGTATTTGAAATTAAAATTGGATTTTACTAGTCAGTATTTGACACATGCTTAACTGCTGGTACACTGTTAATTTATTTAAACTGTTTTTATTTTTTTACCTTTTTATTGTAAAATCACACAGATGAAGGGAGTAACTGTATATTTGATAAAAAATGTTCTGATTCGGACAAGAATTTTAGACCTTGCTGCATTACTGTCAATAAGTTCAGTATACTAAAGTTTTTTTTTGGCAACTAACATTGTTCACACAATTGTTATATAAAAGGATTTTGCAGTCGACATTAAATAGGTGACAGTGGTGATGTAAATCTTTAAAGTAATGTGTGATAATGTTTAAATAGTACTCAAGTCTTTGGGCTGGATTAGTATTTTGGTGAGGTCCCAAAATGTGGAACCTTAAAACATTTCTTTACTACTTAACTTGAAAACAGAAACATAAGTGGCTTTTAGACATGAGATTCATGCCAAGATAAGATTAAAACAGGACAGGCCATCTGTGAAGTGATGGAATGTCTCTTGCTAAATTATCTTGTATTTTTCTAAATATATTAATACTTTCAAAGATGGTGATTATTTTTCCCCATGGTCATGAAAATAACAGAGCATTTTAAAATTGCGCTTGCAGGGTTGAGAAAGTCATGGAAAATCATTAGCCATCAAGCGTGGAAACTTTTAATTAAAGCTGAGGAACATACTGTTTCTTTTCATAGTGTAGTTTGCAGAGGGTTGATTCCTCCAAAAAGTATAAACAATGTGACTTTGTTGACCGACTCAACACAGTTCAACAATGGCTTGAGTTTTAGGCAGGACTGTCCGTTCGTCAAGCCAACTGAAGATGGGGGGGGGGAGTATTCAGGAAACCTGTTTGAGAACATTACGCTTGGTGACTTAGTTTTACGCTGTAAAGTTGCTTATGAATTGCAGCTAATTTGGTCTATTGTTCATGTTTGCAGGACGCGCCTTCGCATATTTCAGCTAGCTTCCAAGTTGATTTGCTGCCAAAATGTAAATCAGTTTAGCACATCTATTTAGTCTGTCACCCCTCCTCCATTCTTAATTGGTGAATGTGCCAGACCTGTAAGAAGAGAGTGAGAATTCAGCAAAAACAGTGGAAGTTGTGACGCCCCCAAATCAAATCAGTTAGTGGATGTCATTAGTTTTTCAGACCATACAATGCAAAAGCAAATGAAAAAAAAAATTGAAAACCAAGAGTTCACTTTTTTTGTTATTTCATCAGTGTATAACTGCTGTTGTCTATTTTTTTATTCAGTTTTACTTTTTACAAAATCAAGACTTCAGAAATTATTTGTAGTGATGCACCGATCATGAGTTTTCATGGCCGATTCCGATACCATTTTTTTACATGCAAACTGGCCGATTCCGATTTTTCCTTGAAGCAACAAACAAGAAAGAATCAAGGTAGTCATAAACAAGGGGGCAGTCATGGCCTAATGGTTAGAGTGTCGGACTTGTAACCTGAAGGTTGTGGGTTCGAGTCTCAGGTCCAGCAGGAATTGTCGTGGGGGGAGTGAACAACCAGCGCTCTCTTCCACCCTCAATACCACCAGGAGGTGAGACCCTTGAGCAAGGCACCGAACCCCCCAACTGCTGTCCGGGCACCGCAGCAATATGGCTGCCCACTGCTCCGGGTGTGTGTTCACTACTGTGTGTGTACTTGGATGGGTTAAATGCTGAGCACAAATTCTGAGTATAGGTCACCATACTTGGCCACACGTCATTTCACTTTCAAGATGTTTATTTGGTATTTAACAGGCCAAGCAGGCTTTTGGCTATTGAAAACAATAACTGTAACCATCTGAAATCAACGGCGGTAACTGCGCAGTAAGCACATTCAATACAAACATAGATGGTACTGACATTTAGCATCAGCATTTAGCTTTTGTTTTTAAATTGGATTGGTTGTTGGTTAAAGGAGCCTAGTGCCCAAGTAGCACAATGACCATATCCCAAATATCAAAACTCAAAATATGTAATTTCCATACCTAAACTACATAAAATACATTTCAGTCAAATGTAATTTAAGCAACATTTCAAACCTTTAACTCACGGGGGGAAATCAACTCATGGCAACAGTTTAAAAGTAGCCAAATTCCGTTGAAAAAAACACGGACTTCCCTGCATCCAACACGAGCTGCAGGAGTCATTTCACTGATCACGGGTTGAGAGGAGAGATGGCTGATAGACCATGCTGGAGGATTTGCTGTTCAACAGATCCTGAGCTCATTGACAAATATCTGATCTTCCTCTACACAGATTGCACGTTTCCGTTTTGATTTGAATGATGGTGACGGACTGCTTTTAGGTTTTAAGGCAAGTTTGTTAGTAAAGCACATTTCACACAAAGTGGTAATTCAAAGTTTTCCATAAAATAACTTAATAAAATAAGTAAGAAAAGTAAGAGCAGTTCTTTCATTCTTTCTTTCTTTTTTCCCTTTATCTTGTCACACTTCGTCTCTCACTTCCTCTCCTTTTCTGTTGCTGAGGGATCATAGTCTTGTCATAATTAGGCCTTTTCTGTCTGTTATTATTCTGAGTCCCATTAGGGGAACAGCAAGCACTTCTGCTCCCTCTCAGCTGAAACATTACAGCTCTTTAGCCTATATGTAAACACACTCTAAGATTGACTCTTCTCTCTGGTCAACACCCTTACTCACTAAGATCTCAGAGTGGTACTGTAAGCACTGACCACACTGGTGATTTAATCACCATCCCACAAATGTTAAATGTGTTTACAAATATAGGTTTCTTAATGTATTCCAAAGTGTTGGGAAATGGTGTGTCACTGCCCTCTATTTTCACTCAAGCTCTTTGTAGTGCACTACAGTGTCACTTCAGAACTCACATGTCGTCCTGTTTGGCTCTTTACCGTAACTGTTCTTAGTTACAGCCACAAAAACACAAACCGTGGTAAATGCACAGCCTCTCAGGATGTAAAGTCCTCTCACTTCTCACTGAGTAGTGCTCAGTGTTAAGGGCTACTTCAAAGGGATAGTTCACCTCAAAATTATAATTCTGATATTATTTATGCACCCTCATGTTGTTCCACAATCCGTTTAACTTTTGTTCTTCAGTGGAACACAAAAGGAGAAATTTTTAAAGAGCCTTCTTCACACAGCTCCTTTCCATACAACAACAATTCACAGTAACAATGGTTGTCAAGATCCAGAAATGTAAATCAAACCAGTGGTGTAGTCAGGGCCATATGCACATATACGCCATACTTACTTTTTGCCTGGGGCTGTTAGCGTATTACAACTAAGGATCAATATTTGCATGTACTTGCTTCATAAGTCCGTAATCTACTGTCATGTTAGCTTCCCCTCTAACTATGTCCCATGCTGTTGTGTGAAATTTGCGATTCTTTGTTGAAATTGGTGCATAGATCATTCTACCTATTTCAGCCCTATTCTACCTATTTCTGCAGCTAGAGGGCTCAATGTTTTGAGCGTTGTATTATTATTAGGCGCAGTTCTCTCGCTGCAGTGGACATGTAACTTAAGGAAATATGGTAGTGAGTGGAGATAGTTTCACACTGAAGCATTGCAAGGTAAAATCAATAAAAGAACAAAACATAAGGAGAAGTTAAATAACTGAAAAAAGCAAGACCAAGATGGTAGTGCGGCCACAACGTAAAATAACTACTTAGCATCTTACTAACAGCTCGAGCCTCCATTACTAATTCCAAAGCATCATTTTATATCTGATCACGGAGGATTTTGAGCCGTTACTATGCAGTTAATTGAAGAGAGAGCGGGAGAAAGAGCGTGTTGAATGAGAATTACTCGCGTATGAGTGGCTTTCCTGAAACTATTTTATTGATAAAGTCGCTTGTGCTTAAATGTCTTGTGTGTGTGTGTGTGTACCTGGTATTTATCACGTTATGGGGACCAAATGTCCCCACAAGGATAGTAATACCAGTAAATTTTGATCTTGTGGGGACATTTTTGAGGTCTCCATGAGGAAACAAGCTTATAAATCATACACAATGAGTTTTTTTGAGAAAGTAAAAATGCACAAAGTTTCCTGTAAGGGGTAGGTTTAGGGGTAGGGTTGGTGTAGGGCAATAGCACATACAGTTTGTACAGTATAAAAACCATTATACCTATGGAATGTCCCCATAAAACATGGAAAGTGTGTGAAAGAGAGAGAGAGAAGAGAGAACATGCTGTCCACAGATGAGTGTTTTTTCAAACTGTTTGATGCCAAGGATCCCCAAATATATTTATCATTTTCAGGCCCGTTTCTACAGGGGTGCTAGAGGGTGCACCCTCAGAAGAAAGCAAGCACACCCTCAGCTAAAGCTGTAATAATAACATATCGGCAAAACAGATCTGGCAAACTATCCAGTGTGTGTTTGTGTTTGCGCTCTGGAGAGCGTCATAGGTTTCTATTTACAACATGCTCTTATAGCTTTGAGCAGTGAAGCCAATCACAGTTTCTTGAACACAATGGCCAACCAGAGGCCTTTAAGTTGAAATCCACTCACCGCTCAAAATGCTGGAGCTTTTGTCATGCTCAGCTCTGCAAGCTCGAACATCATCTTATTATTAACAAAGTGTAGACACTATGTAAATAAGAGATTTTTTTGTGCAGTGTAGAGAGATTCACTGGTTACAATGGAACTTTGTGAGTTTGCGATAAACAGAAACAAGTGACAGCTAATGTTTATAAAGAGAGTGCTCTTTGCACACTTTCTAGGCTGTATATAATCCATTCAGGATTTATACAAAACTTCTGTTTTTTACCTACATGCTTCAAAATCCTCTTGCAGGAGATACAATTCCCTTCCTAAATTATAAAATATATTTTTACATGTATAAAGACCCACTTATACAGTGGCAGAAAAATATTAGGTAAAATTATATTATATTATATTATAGTATAGTAATATTATGATAAATACATCATATTATAATTAAATAATTGGCTTTTATATTGCCACTGTACTAAAGTCAAAGCTAATTTAAGAAAATATTATCTGGAAAAATTTGTTTCATGTAAATTTTTTTCTACCCACATTAAATTCATATTTATCTGTAAAGCACTTTTCACAATGAATATAATTCCAAAGACCTGGGACTACTTAAACCATGCAGTAGACTACTTGCAAAATAATCTGTCAACCAATTTTAATTCACCGAATTTATATTACTATATAAATTACGACTGGGTAATAGTACCATAGTACCACTTTTTTGAAGGACTACGCCACTGAATCAAACGTCCTAAAATTACCATAGAAGCGGTCCCATTAGGGATGTGCATCTCATAACTGAGGCCAGAATTTTCTTTTTGGATGAAAGACTCCAAACATGTTGGGAGATGTTCCAATTTGTCCATTCATTTACTCCATGTTTCTGCTTGTGAACAAGCTTTTCTTTATTTTTTCCTTTTCTGGAGAGAAATTTGAAAGAGATTTGTCAATATCTGGCAGGGAGGTTTTGCTGCATAACCATAACATACTATTTGCCAGTTAACTGCAACCTTTCCTAAGCAAAAACAAAGCGTAAATGATTTAAATTACATTGTTGAATGTTGTGATCACATCTGAATCACAAGGTTTTTCACACATGTCCTTTTAGCCAGTTTATCATGTGTGAGAAAACTCTGTGGAAATAGGTCAAAGTTTGTTTATTATTCTGGAGTTTGCAATGGATTGCCTCAGTACACGAAATGATTGGCTTTTCTCTGAAACCCTTTTCTCTCCATTCAAGTGCCCATTCATTTCGAGACTTGCACATAATCGGTCAACTATTTTGTCTTGGGACTACCTGTTCTGTGCTTGTCAGTCATAACTTGTCATTTGTCAATCAGAACACAAGAGCTTACGGTTATTGTGTCATTAAAGTTACGGTTGCTACAACAACATCTTTTGTAGCCTCTCCTCTTACTGTTTTGTTTCCCCTTGCTTTCATTGAAGCTTTTTGTTTTATTTACCTATCCTGAACAGGGCTCCAGACTGCGACTAAAACGGTCACATTTGCGACAAAAATATTAATTTGCCAGTAATATTTTTGCTGAGATCGCCATTGGTGACTATATAAATGTACATGTTATGACTTAAAAATTTGCATGGATGCCTTTTTTCCTGCTTGTTTTGTGATCACATCTTTTGTTATGTTGACAGTTTTAGTGTAGAAAAGCAGAGTCTATTTCATGCTAACTTGAACAAAGCTGTCAGCTGTGTGGACATTAAAAATATTGTTAACAATTCTCGTTAATCTATACTAATATGGCTTCTTGTTATCAAGATCTTTAGTCTATATGCTGTGTTAACGTGTGAACTTCATATTATTTGTAGCCTACTTGCCGTCCAATAATCACAATAATACGCTTTGTTATCTGTTACCTTTTAATAAATAAAGTATCAGCTTTAGAATTCTGCCAAATTCATAATGAAATTCAAACAATAAATACTGTTCATAAATGTAGCATGAGCGATCGCTTTAGCGCTTCAGTTCAAGTGGCACGTAAACCCATCTTATCTTTCTCTTTGCTACTATAGTACAAAATAAACATGAATGGACATCAAAAGGTATATTATAAGATACAGTACAACTGAAATGTCTCATGTAATCGTTCACTCAGAGTTTCAAACTGCGGAAAACGTTAAAAGCTTGTAAACAATGCCATGTAACAATACATTTACCTCAGAATAACCTTTCGGCATCCATATGCTCATTAGTCAGCCAGAAAAAATAACTATAAAGAAGAGCATTTTGCTAAATATATGCTCTATATTGCATATTCATATTTTTACTTAACCTGTTGTCTACATGATACATGAAAAGAATGCAAGGAGCTAAAGATAAAATGCATCACCTCCTATATACTTTAATGTTATTAATTAAGAAAACAGACTGGATGTGTGCAAGACATATGACAACATTTATAGGAGCTGTGTGGACATTAAAAATATTGTTAACAATTCTCGTTAATCTATACTAATATGGCTTCTTGTTATCAAGATCTTTAGTCTATATGCTGTGTTAACGTGTGAACTTCATATTATTTGTAGCCTACTTGCCGTCCAATAATCACAATAATACGCTTTGTTATCTGTTACCTTTTAATAAATAAAGTATCAGCTTTAGAATTCTGCCAAATTCATAATGAAATTCAAACAATAAATACTGTTCATAAATGTAGCATGAGCGATCGCTTTAGCGCTTCAGTTCAAGTGGCACGTAAACCCATCTTATCTTTCTCTTTGCTACTATAGTACAAAATAAACATGAATGGACATCAAAAGGTATATTATAAGATACAGTACAACTGAAATGTCTCATGTAATCGTTCACTCAGAGTTTCAAACTGCGGAAAACGTTAAAAGCTTGTAAACAATGCCATGTAACAATACATTTACCTCAGAATAACCTTTCGGCATCCATATGCTCATTAGTCAGCCAGAAAAAATAACTATAAAGAAGAGCATTTTGCTAAATATATGCTCTATATTGCATATTCATATTTTTACTTAACCTGTTGTCTACATGATACATGAAAAGAATGCAAGGAGCTAAAGATAAAATGCATCACCTCCTATATACTTTAATGTTATTAATTAAGAAAACAGACTGGATGTGTGCAAGACATATGACAACATTTATAGGATGCATTGAGGAGGAGCCCAAACTACACTCAATCGCCAAGTGATACTGATATAGTTATGGTCCATGGAATTGGCACAGATTCTGTGTAATAAACAATTCTTAGTGACTGTAAATAGTTCTCATGTTGGAAAAGACGATTAGTTCCCACTTTAAGTGAACCTTAGTTCCCAGGACATCTACAAGATGGATTAAAATGCTGATGCTGTAAAAGGAGGGGAGACATAAACAGTGACATCATTGAGTATGACTGAAATGTTAAGGTGTTTAAAAAAAAAAAGAAAGAAATAAAACACGTTTATTCTGTGGCACTTTAAAAAATAATAATTTGGTGCCTATTTTTGTTTCTTATAGGAGCCAATGGCCCCTTAAGTGATTTTTTTGTCTGGAGCCCTGCTGAAGGTTGAGGTTAAGATTTGCGTTGAGGCACCTGGTCCTGGATCATCGCATAAGAGGCAGTTTCACTTAAGAAGGTTGCTGTATTGTAATAGTGGATGTTAGGCCAGTGCTGGGTGTCTAAATGGGTTTTATTGAAAAGGAAATCTGTCAGAGCCTGATAAAAGAGAATGGGCTCCTGGACATGAAGAATGGGTCAGAGGGTTCATTCTGAAAAGACTGCCTTTTCATCACTGCATGACTCATTCTTAGTGTGTGTGTCTGTGTGTGTGTGTGTGTGTGTGTGTGTGTGTGCATGCATAGTATTCAAATGCCCAATCATATATCCAAAATGTGTTTCCTTGTCCTTTTGGTTTTTGTTAAAGTGTTAGGGATAACATTTACGATAATGCAGCTATGTATAAATGGTCCTAGAGCTGAAGATGGGAAAATATAGACATTTTGTGTGTGTGCAAGTGATTTAGCATGAGAAGCATTGTGTGATTAAGTGAGTGTGTGTTCTGGCTCACTGAGGTATAGTGCCCTCTTACCTCACCGCTCAGGCATCCCTGTGCGGAGCAGAGCAGTGTGAACAGAAAGAGAGAAAGTCTCACAGTGAGGGTATTCATATACTCCTAGCATTGACAACAGAGACGGAAGGAGGGAGGGAAAGTGAGAGAGAAAAGTGGCACAGGGGATCAAACTGAGATTGTAGAGGCTTAAACATCAAACATTCATATTACCGCTATGAATGACTAATCAGCAAAAATGGGTGTGAATTAAGCCCAGACT
>NW_015557097.1:613926-621851 GCF_001515605.1 Sinocyclocheilus anshuiensis | reverse complement strand
GGCCAGTGCTGGGTGTCTAAATGGGTTTTATTGAAAAGGAAATCTGTCAGAGCCTGATAAAAGAGAATGGGCTCCTGGACATGAAGAATGGGTCAGAGGGTTCATTCTGAAAAGACTGCCTTTTCATCACTGCATGACTCATTCTTAGTGTGTGTGTCTGTGTGTGTGTGTGTGTGTGTGTGTGTGTGTGCATGCATAGTATTCAAATGCCCAATCATATATCCAAAATGTGTTTCCTTGTCCTTTTGGTTTTTGTTAAAGTGTTAGGGATAACATTTACGATAATGCAGCTATGTATAAATGGTCCTAGAGCTGAAGATGGGAAAATATAGACATTTTGTGTGTGTGCAAGTGATTTAGCATGAGAAGCATTGTGTGATTAAGTGAGTGTGTGTTCTGGCTCACTGAGGTATAGTGCCCTCTTACCTCACCGCTCAGGCATCCCTGTGCGGAGCAGAGCAGTGTGAACAGAAAGAGAGAAAGTCTCACAGTGAGGGTATTCATATACTCCTAGCATTGACAACAGAGACGGAAGGAGGGAGGGAAAGTGAGAGAGAAAGAGGCACAGGGGATCAAACTGAGATTGTGGAGGCTTAAACATCAAACATTCATATTACCGTTATGAATGTCTAATCAGCAAAAATGGGTGTGAATTAAGCCCAGACTAGTTTTGCAAACTTGGTTTTAAAAGTATCATTATCATCCAGCTCTCCCAGTACCCTACTTAGTACAGGTGCATCTCAATAAATTAGAATGTCGTGGAAAAGTTCAACCAAAGACTTAAACTACTTCAGTCTGTGTGCATTGAATTTATTTAATACGCGAGTTTCACAATTTTAGTTGAATTACTGAAATAAATGAACTTTTCCACGACATTCTAATTTATTGAGATGCACCTGTATGTATTGGGATATATAGTACCTTTATTATTTACCCTCAAATGAACTTGTCCATTGTAACGTTACCTTCTAATTCATTGTTCCTCTGGCTCTATGATCCCCCTCATCCATCCAAACTGACCCAATCCTGCTCCTTTGTACACATGTTAGTGCCCCATCCTCCTCCCTCCCCTTTCCAGCATGCTGGGCAGGATTCCGAGAGCTCCAGATGCAGCGTTGTGTACCTCACAGGCCCCTTAGCAGGGCCCTCTCCTTCATATCGGGTGGCCCGGTTCACCGTGTCCTCAGACAACCCGAGCTGAGTACAGGAAAGGGGCCACAATCTGGGGGAGGCCCACCTCAGCTTCAGCTCGGGCTCTATAGCTCTTCCACTTTCTCTCTGAACAGCCACAATATAGTTGTATAGTTTAAGACCTCTGATGGTAACATGACAATACAGAAAGATGTTGACTTGAGACAAGTTTGTGGGATTATGAGAGTTAGAGTGACTGCTTATTAGACAAATCATTAATTAAAAAATAATAAAATAAATCTATCTATCTATCTATCTATCTATGTTTCATCAAACTATTCTCGAATAACGCGTGAGCATATTTGTCGAAATGTCCACCAAAATGAATGTGAGGATATATCTCCACAATGCTTCATTTAGACCAGTGGTCACCAACGTGGTGCCCGTGGGCACCTGGTAGCCCGTATGGAGTCTCTGAGTTGCCCGCCAAGCACGTTCTATAAATAGCCTAAATTAGCGTCGGGCGATAAATGATATCATATCGAGATTATGATCAAATTTATGTTAATGATGATAAGCTCTGGACATTTTTACTCAATATGGATTAATCTAACATCCTATCACACAACAGAAATAAATGTTTCAGCAACCAGTCAGTGCATGTCACTAATAAGTCTTATTAATAAGGGCATGTTCTGTGTCTGTGTGAATGCGTGGAGTAGTTTCATCTGATACACAAACTCAAACACGTGACTCGTGGTGTTTTCATCGTCTGCATCTCAGTATATGAGGACATAAATACATGCACTTCATCTTCAGAGCTGCTCTGAGAGTCACTTCATCAGCTATATGCAGTTTCATTTGAGAAAAAATGCCGTCAAATACACGCTGAAACTAAAACTAACTGAAAGACCTACACGACAAACCGTAAAAATAAAAGTCCGGCTTGATTTTCATTTGATTACATTTTAAAAGATTGATTAAATTGTTAAAAGTTTTATTAGTTCATTTCACTAGATACCATTTTTTATGATAAATTTGTACTGAATCATAAAACATGCTCCTGTTCCTGAGTTTAGCCGACAGAGTGCTCCAGTCCCCGAGTCTAGTCCAGTGAGGGCTCCTGTCCCCGAGTTTAGCCCAGAGAGGGCCCCAGTCCCAGAGTTTAGCCCAGAGAGGGCGCCAGTCCCCGATTTTAGCCCAATGAGGGCTCCAGTCCCCATGTCCAGCCCAAGGAGGGCTCCAGTTCCCACGTCCAGCCCAAGGACGGCTCCAGTACCCAAGTCACCGCCATGGCCTCCTGAGTCCCCTGCTCCGCCATGGCCTCCTGAGCTCCCTGCTCCGCAATGGCCCCTTGAGCTCCCTGATCTGCCATGGCCCCCTGAGCTCCCTGATCCGCTATGGCTCCTTGGACTGCCTGTCACGCCATGGCCCCCTGAGCTCCCTGATCCGCCCTGGAGACCTCCCGTGTCTCCATCCTGTACCAGCCACCAGGGCGCATTTATTTATTTTCTAAAATAATAAAAATTTCCATTTGTGACGAAGATGTTTCTGCGCCAGCTCCCGCTCTCTGACACGCAGTGTATACATCACCGTCCAAATTCGCTCACTTCATTTCGTTCACTGCTTTCTGATATAGTGCACTCAACTGCCATACACTACATAGGGATTAGTGAATGAGTGAACGAGTGAGCAATTTCGGACACAGCTATGGTGTTTGTTATATGACCTGAGGCTACCTGCACAGTTTCTGCGCAGCGCCACCTAGTGGTCAGGAGATATTAAAAATTTTAATTTTTGCTTATAAATAACTTCTGAATGGTTTGGCTAAAAATCACAAAACTCTATAGATTCTCTATAGATTCAGTGCAGCATGTCGAGTTGAACAATACCCAATTTTCCTATATCAGCCATTTTGGGTGTTGGCCATTTTGAATGTTATCGTAAAATGCTATATTTTACGAACGCAGTGGTGTATCGCTACGAAACTTGGTTTGTGTCTTCAGCACCATGACCTGATGGTACTCAAAAGTTATAACGAAATGTACAAAAATGCTAATAACTTTCAAGTACATTAGCCTATTGTAATGAAACTTGTATCAATATATTCCTTGGGTCGTGCCAAGAACATAGATACCAATTTTGTCATAATTGATAACTAAAACCGTTTTTGTATAGCACCGCAACAAAGTTGAGGCATGATGCCAAACTACGTCTGAGGCTGATTCTCTGCAAAGTTTTGACATATTGACACCAAACTTTATGTGTGGCATTGTCAAATCACACAGAACACACCACATCGATCTGATAACAGCGCCACCTATTGGACAAAAGTGATAAGCCCTTAAATAATTTTACTAGTGGTTGTATTTATGATTTTTCAGCCATTTTGACTAAAATCACATTAAAATGGCTTCAGTTACTCATTGCTACAGTTGGTCTGATGCTTGCTTCCTTGCTTGCTTCTATAGTGCTTGGCCCCTTAATTGCTGCTTGCAGCTATATTTATTATTATTATTATATATTTATAGCATTTATATCATATTTCAAGTATTTATATACTTAATGTGTTTAAAGAAATTATATACATCTAAAGAAATGTTTGTTTTTATTATATGTGTTTTTAAGATAATGACTGGTCTCTGGTCTTTTGTATATTCATTATTATAATTATAGAGAAATGTATTTTAATTTTATATATATCATTGCATTTTTGTTATTTTTTAATTAATTGTTTCAGGTTTTTAGAATATGATATAATTATTATACATATTATTATTGGTATTATTAGTATTACATTGTTAGTTAAAGTTATTATGTTTTAAATATTTATGAAGACATAGAAAACCCTTTTTTATGTTATATATTGTATAAAATTTTCTGTTTAGTCACTGATATATAGCATTGGCAGAGCTGAAAAAACACTGTGCAGTACCTGATACAGAGAAAATGGGCGTGTTCAAAGGAGTTGGCGAGAGTGAAAGAGCTTGATAGGTTGATATTCATCCTGCTTCATCTATATATTACCAGACCAGCAGTCATATGATCATTTAGCTTCTCTTTGATTGGACGAGAGAGCAAAATCCAATGTTAAACTAAATTAAGTGGCCTATGGGCTCTGCCGAATATGTTTCGAACCAAGCACCATGTGTAACTCAGCGGATTTAACGATCTAACAGATTCCAAAGTTCCTGATTAGTAAAGTGGTCCAATCGTTTTTAGGAGTATGTAGGTCTGTGTCTATGTGAGATGGAGCTCAGTATTCAGACCACACTGTAGACAGTCTCAGCAGCATAATCGGAGGTTGACTGTTGGGGGTAGAGGAGAGGAGGGGAGGTGGTGAATGAGGCCTGAAGGAGGGGAGGGAAAAGGGGTAACGGACGTGGCGGTGCTCCAGAATCAATTGGCGGTGTAATGAGATGGCACGACGCCAGGTAACCATGGAGCTGCCCCCTCCGCTCTCCTCCGGAGTAAATTAAAGAGGAAAGGAGCATGGAGAGAAAGTGAGTCCGTTTCTGAGAATGACACAGAGAATGAGAGAGAGAGAGAGAGAGACGGATGAGACGGAGACGCAGACAAAAGAAGTCAAAAGAGAGAGCCCAAAAAAGAGAGATGGGGCACTGATAAAGGGTAGTTACAGAAGGTGAAGAGAAGGAAACCTTAAGCGACAAGGGAAAACAGAACTAGAGAGCGTAAGAACGCAAGCAAGCAACAGAGAGAGGCACTTACCTCAGACAATGAGCATTCCTGAACTATTTTTCTCTCCAAATCTGAGCTGAACTCAAGCCCCTGCTCTAAAGAGAGAGGGGAGAAGGGAGGCCAAAGTTTGAGGCCAGAGGGGCTTTTACATTATTATTAAAATTTACTGAGACATCTTTTTTACAGCCCCCTGGAAAAGGAACTGGAATGAGACGAATTAGTAGATTTTGTCCCCTTGAGTCCCAGCAACCACCTACTCAGCTCTCTCTGTCTGTATTTAACCTATTTTCTCTCTCTTCTTCTTTTTATTTCAATTCAGGCTTTATTTATTGCCAAAGCACAGGTTCAATCATAATAATCACTTATGTGCATAATTGTGCAATAATAATGTCAGTGGTGTAGCAAAAGGATGAAAGAACACTGAAAAAAAGCTCTTACAGTCTCCACTGTTATAAAGACTGATTCAACAGCTTCAGAATTCAATGAAGATGTAACCAAAACGGTTTTCCTGCAGGTTTTGAAGATAAATGTCTGTTGAATAATGCACTCAGAGTCCCTCCTCAAGATGCATCCTTTTGAAATATTCACCACCGTATACAACCAAGCCTTTCCCCACTTTGGCACATGCCATATATCTTACAGTCTCCACTGTTATAAAGACTGATTCAACAGCTTCAGAATTCAATGAAGATGTAACCAAAACGGTTTTCCTGCAGGTTTTGAAGATAAATGTCTGTTGAATAATGCACTCAGAGTCCCTCTTTAAGATGCATCCTTTTGAAATATTCACCACCATATACAACCAACCCCTTCCCCACTTTGGCACACGCCATAAATCTGACCCCCCCCCTCTTTTCTCTGTCAGTGCTGTGCTGATTTTCTGGTTGGATGAGAGGCATCAGTCAGTTTGATTTCACTGAGACAGTATGCATTTCTTCATCAGCCCCTTTCTCCCTTTCTTTCTATCCTGCCGAGGGGCTGAGATGTGTTAATACTGTGTAGTTGGCTGCGTTGCTCGTCTGATTAGTGAGCGTGTGTGACGGTTACTGGAGATGAATTGAAATTAAAGCTTGATTAATATCGTAACCCCCATTTCCTCCTAGTCTAACCTCATGCCTTCCTAAGAAGGTTGGCTGTTTTCTTTCATTGTCTCAATTTTTGTGTCTCTTTAGCCACCTGCCTGCTTCAGTCTAAAAGGGATTTAACTGTTTATGCCACTTTGGAAGATTTTATTTTTATATTTATTACAATCTGATTATTGTTGTTGTTGTTGTTGTTTTCATGCCGTGTGATTATATTGACCTACTGGTAGATATTGAGAAAATATGGCATTACTGAATGTGAAGAAAAGTTATGTGCTCTAGTGATCTTGTGAGTTGTCTCAATATAGGCAAACTTTTAAGATCTCATTGGCACATTAAAAGGCTGTTACCTTTTAGGTGATCTTAATTGCCGCCTCCTAAAATTAGAGATACACAGCTAATGAAATTTTGGCCAATATTATTTTTTTGTGTTATGGACAATAACTGATAAATGAGCAATATTATAAATCTATACTGCATATACTTTGTTAAAAATAAATAAATACATTGATAATTTGTGTGCTGTAAGTGAATTTAGGCATCACAACATTATAATGTATAGTAAAAATGGAGAATGATTAATTTTAAAAGCTTCTAGAGTATACTGTTTGAATTAGTAAAAGTAATCCCTCATAATGATTGAGGGACCTCTGGGATGCTGCTTCATCATTGCCATAATTTATCGCTTTCCTTTTAAGTTAGTTCTAGATGATGATCTAAATCTTAAATATTAAAGGGGTCATATGATGCGATTTCAAGTTTTCCTTACTCTTTGGAGTGTTACAAGCTCTTTGTGAATAGATAAGATCCCTAAAGTTGCAAAGGCTAAAGTCTCAAACCCAAAGAGATATTCTTTATAAAAGTTAAGACTGGTCCACGCCCTCCTAAAACGCCTCGTTTAAACACGCCCCCACATGTCTACGTCACGATGTGGGAAGATTTGCATAACGCCGCCCAAATGTTCACGCAAAAAAAGAAGGCATAACTTTATTGTTGCTGCCACCGCCGCCACCATGTTGTGAAGACGCTGTGTGTTTCATTGCGAACGCGAAACTACTTTGTTTGGCCTTCCAAAAGAGGACACGACTAAAAATCAGTGGTTAAGTTGTATTTACAACACTGTTCCAGAACAGTTCAACCCAAATATTCAGATGTGTGCAGCACATTTTATGGAGGACTGTTTCCTGATCCTGAAAGAATTTGCCACTGATGATTCAAACGCGAGTTTTGAGCAGTGTAGAGTAGCGCTTGTTCCTCTTCAGGAACTCGAGCTGTGTCAGAGGACACATTGGGAACGCCCTTCAGCGTGACCGGCTCTGAACCCCGTGTGTAATCAGTCCAATAGATGGGCGAGACGTCACGGGCGGGTGACGTAATGACCAGGAAGCTATAAAAGCATGTGCGGTGAAACTGGCATCAGCTTTCTGTCATTCAGCAAGTGCTCTGTGTGTGTGTCGGTCTGATATCTGTTGTGCGTCTTATTTGATGTTGTTTTGTCAAGCAGAAATGTCAAAAGCACAAGACAAAAAGAAACACATAAGGGGCGCAAGACAAAACGAAACACTTAAACAAGGGCGAGGGCAGGCAGCGTTTCAGGCTGTGTGTTCCTCCCTGCCCACGTTATATTACGGGTGGGGATACACACAGTTTGTGCGTTGTTTGCCTGGGAGCGGAACATGCTGAGTCGGCTCTCGAGAGAGCAGACTGCCCGCATTGCGAGTGTCTCTCGATGCATGTTCTCCGCTCCCGGAAGGCTCTCTTTGCGGAGGGAGCCTTCTCTAGGCTGGTGGGCAAAGGGTACTCGGCAGCGGGTCAGGCTGGTGCGTGTCTGCACACCATGGCGGTGTTACAGGCGTACCAAGCCGACCTGCTTAAAGAGCTAGACGGGCGTGAGCAGATAAAATCCGATGATATTACTGAGCTCAGGAGGACTGCTGATTTGTCTCTCCGCACCACTAAAGAGACCGCCCGTGCCATTGGCAGGTCTATGGCAGCTATGGTGGCAGGGGAGAG
>NW_015557097.1:606631-613910 GCF_001515605.1 Sinocyclocheilus anshuiensis | reverse complement strand
CACCGAGGTGTCGAGGTCGTGGGGAAGACCCTTCTCGGCCCACCTCTTTATCCCCGCCTCCGATTATTATGGCAATGTGGCGGGGATGACTGAGCACAGTTACAAGACGATGCCCCAGGTAGAACAGACGCTCGCAAGCTATCTGTCGCCTGACGCGGCATCGTCTTTAAAGGCTCCGGCATTGCCCTCCAAGACGCTAAGAACTACATCAGCGCTGGTGGGCAAAGGGTACTCGGCAGCGGGTCAGGCTGGTGCGTGTCTGCACACCATGGCGGTGTTACAGGTGTACCAAGCCGACCTGCTTAAAGAGCTAGACGAGCGTGAGCAGATCAAATCAGATGATATTACTGAGCTCAGGAGGACCGCTGATTTGTCTCTCCGCGCCACTAAAGAGACGGCGGAGAGGCATTTATGGCTGACCTTATCAGACATGAAAGAGAGAGATAAGGTCTGCCTCATGGACGCCCCGCTTGCACCTTCTGGCCTGTTCAGCAACGCCGTCAATTCCATCGTCGATAGGTACCAGGAGGCTCGTAAACAGGCGGCGGCGTTCCAGCGGTTCCTCCCTCGCTGCTCTCTAGTTTTGTGGGCTGTTGGGCGGGAGCAGCCCCCTCCGAGTACCAGTATCTGGGGTGGAGCGGGTGCCCTCAGGAGATCGGTCTGCTAACCCTGCCGGAGTTACAGGGCACAGTGGTCTCCCGCGAGTGCCACTCTCTGTCACAGCGTGGAAATTACTGCCAAATGTGTCTCCGTGGGTCCTGCATACTGTTGAGAGAGGCTACAGAATCCAGTTTGGTTCTCCTCAGAGATCTCCTCTCACAGGCGGAGGGTACGATCATCCACCCCCGCCCGGAGCTATGGAAGTTGTGGGTGTGGCCCCTGAGAGGAGGGCACAACTCATAGCTTCTGGTCTCTCAAACGAGGTTGTTGAGACCATCCTCCAATCCAGAGCTCCCTCAACGCGGAAACTGTACGCCTTGAAGTGTAAACTTTTCACTTCGTGGTGCGGAGACCGCCAGCTCAACCCAGTTAAGTGCCCGGTTGGTACAGTGCTGGAGTTCCTGCAGGCCCTCCGCGGTGCGCTGAGGCTGAGGTCTCCGGTACAATCTCGTGTCCCCATGTGGGACCTGGCTGTGGTGCTAGAAGCTCTCTGTAGGCCTCCTTTCGAGCCTATCGAGGAGATCTCTGATTGCCACCTCACTATCAAGACTACCTTCCTTCTGGCGATATCTTCTCTCAAGAGAGTAGGGGATCTGCAGGCCCTCTCAGTGGCCCCTTCCTTTCTCGACTTTGCGCCCGGTCTGGCCAAAACATTCCTGTACCCTCGAGCGGGGTATGTTCCTAAGGTCCCCTCCTCTACACCACGGACTGCACACCAAATAAGACTCACAACTGACACACACACAGAGTGCTTGCTGAATGACAGAAAGCTGACGCTGGTCTCACCGCACCTGCTTTTATAGCTTCCTGGTCATTACGTCACCCGCCCGTGACGTCTCGCCCATCTATTGGACTGATTACACACGGGGTTCAGAGCCGGTCACGCTGAAGGGCGTTCCCAAAGCGTCCTCTGACGCAGCGTCTCGTTCCCTCGAGGAACCATGGTTACATGCGTAACCTGAGACGTTATTTGTCATTTCTCCGATCACAAATGCAGACATGGTTTTATGTTTACGAGTCGCGATGCAACGCAATGCGTAAAAAGACCCCTTTAAAGGGGTCATCGGCCTCTGCTCACTCTAGGCCGCCGTGTGTGACGCTGTGTTTCGTTGTGAAAGCAAAGCTACTTTCTTTCGCTTTCCAAAAATGGACACGACTAGAAATCAGTGGTAAGTTGTATTTACAACACTGTTCCAGAACACTTCAACCCAAATATTCAGATGTGTGCAACACATTTTATGGAGGACTGTTTACTGATCCTGGTAGAGTAGACTACAATGCCGGCTGTTCTGACTCACAGATTGTAAGTACATTTTTATATTTAAAGAGTTTTTATATTTTATATATTTAAAGCGAGTTTTTTGGGCAGTGTAGAGTAGGGCTTGTTGTTTGTCATTTCTCCGATCACAAATGCAGACATGGTTTTATGTTTACGCGGCGCGATGCAACGCAACGCGTAAAAAGACAGTATAAGTCATTATAATCCATAATTATGTCCCCACTGGATGCAACGAATGCCTTGTTTATAATGGGTTTTCATGTATTTGAATCATCGCTCTGGCCTGGCAGGGCATCATCACAATATGTTAAGGGACGTAACATTTCCGTCACACGCTTGAGGTTTTCGGCCAATCACAATGCTCTGGATAACTGGCCAATCACCGCACACCTCGCTTTTCAGACCGATGAGCTTTGTAAAAATCGACCCATTTCAGAAAGGCGGGGCATAGAGCAGAAATAATAATATACAGTATGTGGAAAATAATGTGTTTTTTGAACCTTAAACCGCATAAACACATTTCATTACACCAAATACACAAAATAATGTTCTTTTTAGCTGCATCATATGACCCCTTTAAGATTTAAGCAATTAAATATCCAATATTGCTCAAAACTGATACCAAAAAATATGTAATATTGGCAGTCAACTGAACTGATATGGTGCTGATATATTGTGCGTCCCTACTCATCCCTGAAATAACTAATTTTAGCCAAAATTTCAGGCAGCGGCATCACAATCCCAGAATGCAACATTACAACAAATAGGCCTACAATAGTCTCACTGAAAATAAAAATTTGAGGCAACTTAATTACTTAAAGTAGCAACAATAACAGAAGCGACAGATCATATCTTTCATATTGTGACGTACATCCTAAGTGAAACATATTGAGAAAGAAAAAAAAATGTAGGGCGGGACTTAGTTTTATTCAACAGTTGGTGATTGTATGGAGGCAGATTTGAACGTGAGCTTGCAGCCAATTGTAATAAAGGGGCGAAGATTACACTGCTGAATGATGGGAGAAGTCTGGCATATATCACTAGAGAGACATCTGTTGCTTCACTGGAAGATCGATTTATGACTTTTTTTTATTGAAATAAATTACGAAGCCGCTTACTAGATTTTGGGACAGAGCTACACAGTTTCATGCACTGCAGTGCTGATTGCAAATTCAGTTACTGCCACTCTTTTTGGCTTTTCTGTATGGAATATATTGTATTTATTTAATGATGGTGACTGTAAATATTTGTTGAGTTGTTGAAACGTCTTCTGTCCTAAAGGCTTATTTCAGAAAAGGTAATAATAAGAGGTTAACTGGCTCTAATCTGATCAGTGCTGTATCATCTTTGCTGCTGATCCAATCTGTTGTCAGTTACACAGTCTCATGGCACAGCATTGGTATGAAATGCAACTACCATTCATCGACCAAAGATAGTGCTTAGGTACTGATATGACAATGTGATGAGATTAGTAGTTCATGACACCAAGTCTGCACTGGCACTGTCTTTTACAGTAAAGAGTCTAGAAATCTCTTGACTCAAGTTCTGTGGCAGTGCATCCTGGGAATGGAAGACAGTGACAACGCTGTGTATCTGAGTGGTAGATTAATAGGGAGGACTGGGGTGTGGGTGCCGCAGTAGCACATGAGGAGAATATCAGACAGAGAGATGAGAGAAACCTAGAACAGGAAAGAAAAAAGAAAGGAAAGCAGTGAATGAATTCAGTACCAGCACACAATTACAACTATCTTCATATTTGTTTGTA
The DNA here is from genome assembly GCF_001515605.1 of Sinocyclocheilus anshuiensis. Classification (NCBI taxonomy): domain Eukaryota; kingdom Metazoa; phylum Chordata; class Actinopteri; order Cypriniformes; family Cyprinidae; genus Sinocyclocheilus; species Sinocyclocheilus anshuiensis. Next base: position 610,206 of record NW_015557097.1, on the reverse strand, counting down.
TTATATTAGACACTTTAGCTGTGTTTAATCACTCACTTTATACTGTTGTATTAAACAGAAAAGGGAGATAAGAAAACTTAAAAACAGGAAAATAGTAATTGTATAATTTATATGGTTAAAAGTAAAGAAGCTACCTGATCTAATTGGGTAACATGTAAAATTACTTCAACATAGTCAGACTGATTCCAATCATGTATAAAATATAATGTAAGACAAGTTTGTTAAGACAAGCACATTTTAAGGTTACCTGACTTTTACCATTTCTTTAATAGTGCATTGGTTTCTAAATTTTACATTGTTGAATTGATTATTTTTTTACTGGAAGCTGGACTACATTTGTTGTGTTTCTAAATATTAGATTGCATATAAGATATAAGCTATTAATAGCTATGATATATAAATAATTTGATTTTCTGAAGTGAAAAATACTTCTACCTCTTCAAACTATTTTTTTGTGACAGATAGGGAAAGAAAAAAAATGCAAAAACATGTTTTTACCTATTTGAAAATAGATGCTGCTTGTCATTTGCTTGCTGACCAGGCAGCCAGTTGGCAAGACACAGAAGGTTTTAATGACTCAAGTGCTCACCCGAGTCTTTGCTTATTCTTCTCATGGGCAGATTCATAATTTTTGTTCTTTATCACTTAATCTGTATCTCTCTTCCATACCGTGTTTGTCCTGAGTGGGTGTTCTCTCAGAACCACTGCCAAGGCTTTTTCTTTGAAAACCAATAAGACCTCACCGGTATGTCACCATAAACAGGCTTGGAGCCATTGAGCACAAGACGACCTTGTTCTTCCTGTTGAAGTTGATGGTGCTCTGTGAAGTCATTATAGTCAGTTGTGCTTTCGAGTGCTGCTTAGTACGTCTCAGACCTGCCCTCTTGTTGGGTATATATATGTAGAGTTCATTTGCAAACTCCATTTTTATTTCTTCCAGAAATCAAGTTTTTTTTATTGCGCATTCCAAGTAATACCAATCAAACTGCAGTTGGGTTGTTTTTATTAAGTAATAATAACTTTAAAAAATACAGGTAATTTACAAAATTAAAGTTAATTGAAAGTATGTTTTTTTTTTACATATTAAAAGTTTGTTTTATAGCAAAAGCAGATAACTCCAACAGTCGTTTTTTGGCAAAAGCAGATAACTCCACATTTCATGTTTTAGAGTTAAAAAAAACACTCCTTTAATCTTTGTAATCTCCTCAGCTGACAATGTAGATGCCTGACAAATGTTGTTGTTGTTGTGGTCATAAACTGTATGGATGTGATTACACGCAATACACTGAGCTTTTCCCTCACCATTGTAACACGCTGCTTTTGCAAGGTTCCGTGAAAACGTTTCAGCTTTTATTTTCCTTTTTCGCCCTGAAGAATATATCACAGGTTCATCAAGTTCGTCGAAATGATCCATCCTCGATCACTTTTAGTCAGCTTTGACGAAACTCCTCTCAGCTAGCAAGTCTTTTCAAAGGCTACGTTTACATGCAACCAAATAACCCGTGTTTGGTAGGGGGGGGGGGGGGGGGGGGGGGGGATGTTCTTCTCTGGCATTACTGTGGAAAAACCCTTTATTTTTAAGTGTATACAAGATTTTTTACCCATTTTATTCATCATTGTAAAGGAAAATAAGATAAAAGAGGAAAAAAACACAGAAATTAAAGAATCTTTCTGTAGTTGACCCAAATTGGAAAATTGTATGCGCATAAGCATAACAGTTTAAATATAGCTGTTAAATAAAACAATTTAGCCTTCACAAAGGGATGACAGAACTAAGGCATCTTGCATACCCCTGTCATAAGATCTTGTTGCACCTCTGAATCACACTACAAGAAACATAAAACAACCGTTGTAGCAACAAACAAGCACAGTGAAAAGTGATATGGCAAGCACTGTGGATGTGTTTAATCTGTAGCTATATATATATACTATACCTATCTGTCTGTCAAACCTTGTGCTTTTCCAGGCTGGGTGTAGCACCTGCAACTCTGCGTATATGCTTCTGAAGAATCCCAATGTTAGAAACGAGTGGCTGAAGTTTATTTTTAACAAGGTCCATTTCAGACTGATCTTTTTTTAGCAGATTGTGCAGGGCATTTGAGCACAAATTGCTGTAAATGGCCATAAATCTGCATTATACTTTCACTCTTTGCATCCGTCTCTTCTATCTCTTTGTTCCCCTGTGTTGGAACCAGCAGCGATGGACACTACCCCCTATCCTAATGCCCTCTTTGTTCACCCTTATGTCGGAGGCCCGCTCTTAAATCTTGGCATGGGCTAAGGCAGGCGAGAGGGTTGAGGGGGGAGAGAAGAAGAGCGGGCACAGGGCAAATAAGGGGCAGACAAGGGGACTTGGCAGACACTTGAAAGTCAAATTTGCTCATTTAGATTCAAGAGGAGCAGGATGTGGAAGAGACTTAAAAAGCCTCTTTGTGCCCTCCTCGTCCCCCTTATAAGCTCCTACAGACAAGTTGATTATGCTGCAATTGTTTGCGAGCAGATGTCAACCTAATGTATTGACATTTAACCCAGAATAATTCAAATATTTATTAGCATTAGTTTATTTAATATGAACTATGTATTTAATATTTTATACACTAAAAAAATACTTTTCAAATGTTTTTGAAAGAAGCCTCTATGCTTTAAGTCTACATTTATTTAATCAAAAATACAATAAAATTTATATTATAATATAAATTGGTTGTTTTCTATTTTAATATATTTTCAAATGTAATTTATTTGTGTGATGGTAAAGCTGAATTTTCAGCAGCCATTACTCCAGTCTTCAGTGGAGTCTTCCAGAAATCATTATATGCTGATTTGCTGCCAAAGAAACATTTATTATTATCATTGTTAAGCAGTTGTGCTGCTTAATATTTTTTTGTGGAAACCATGATTTAGTTTTTTCAGGATTTTTGAATAGAAAGTTCAAAATAACAACATTTACTTGAAATAGAAATCTTTTGTTTATCTATTAATTTATCTTTGAACATGATCTAAATTTATGTTTATTATTTATTTATTTGTTTGTTTATTGGAAAAGATACTATAAATGAGACTTATTGTCTGTCTCTCATGATCATACCTTTGGCACCTTTGGAAAGTAAAAAACTCGGGGAACGAGTATGATGTTGCACCACATGCTGGCTGCAGAATGTGCACCCCTGAAATTATTCCCCTCCTTCCATGTTGCACACCGTAGATGAGTTGGGCTGCATTGCAGGATGAAAGGGAAGCCATATTGAGATCTCATGAACCATTTCATGAGCAATTCTCATGTGATTCTGCAACTTCAGAGGGCGGATACACTCTTCTTCATGTAGAAAACCAATAAGCTATGAAAATATTTTTGTGTTAAGTATTTTATTTATAAAAAGAAGGACAAAAATACAGTTTTTAGGTGGATAATGAATAATGTAGGTGAAAGGGTCTCTGTGACAGTGAGGTAATAGCACTCAAATATGTTTGACTGTCTGGGGAGTGGCGAAACGCCAGCTAGACTGTGACCAACTGACACACTGACTCACACACACACACACACACACACACACACACACACACACACACAAAGGGAG
>NW_015557097.1:562115-606578 GCF_001515605.1 Sinocyclocheilus anshuiensis | reverse complement strand
CAGGTGGTCACACACACACACACACACACACACACACACACACACACACACACACACACACACACACAGGGAGCATTGAAGAGACTGTGCCAATGCCTGGATTAGGCAGCCATGTAAACAAGCAAATAGATATGGAGACAAGCAGACAGACAGACACAGGCAGAGAGACAGATGGATGGACAGACACAGAGACAAAATGCTATTAATTGCATCCGTTTAACATGGCGGGCACAGCTCCCTGTCTGCAGCGGGCACTATATTTGATCATCAGGCATAGCGAAACTATTTTTCGCTGTCATTTTGTTAATCCGAGTGAGTTTGTCTCTTAAAAAAGAAAGAAACGATACAGCGCTCGGTCTGCTTCCCGTGGCTTTTTCCAAAACAGGACAGTGAGCCGTGCTCTCTTTCTGTCTCTTGCTTGTAACTTTCTGTCTCTGCCATTTTGATGAGGTTGAAAAAAATTGTATCTCTTTTTCTCTCTCACTACGTGGCGTGGATTGGACGCCGACTGGAAGGAAGGAGGGAGGAGTAGGAGTGAGAGAGAGCACGGTGCTCGCGTAGATGGAGAGATGGCATATTTGGAGAAAGAGAAATGTGGTGTGAAAGCAGTCCTTTTTCACTCTTTAGACTGTTCTGTCGTCCGTAAAGCTGCTTTTTGTTTTCTGCACTGCGCTCTACTCCTCTTTCTGTATCTGCTTCTCTTCGTTATAAACTTTTTTCGTAACATTTTCTAGCTTTATTTCATTGCTCTGTCAGTTTGTTTCTGTTTCAATCCGTTCATGGCTTGTTTTTAATCACCCCTCAGTTAGTTTTATTCATGGGAGTTTAAGACAAAGGGAAACGTCCTCATTTTGGCACCTCTAAGGGGAGTCAGAACGGCAGCCAAGGACCCTGCTGAGATCCAAAAAACCCCAGCACAGCGAAGCGCCAAAAAAAAGAAAAGAAAAAGAAAACACCACCCTTTCCTTTGCATGGTCACAAATTCCACTCTCCCTGTAGCCAGGGCAGTGCTGCAGCTCCTCCTCGACCACATCTCACCGCGTTCGACCTTTCCGCCTTCTCTTCTCAGTCTTCCACGGAACCTTTTCTGACCCATTTTTGAGGGTTTTCGTTTTTTCCATGGTAAATACGGATAGGACTGGCCGCACAGGAGGGCGAAAGAGGGGACGGGGGCTTTTTCAGTGTTGTCTACCGATGACTTGGCGATTTGGTTGAACAAGGGATGCCGTTTTGGCTTCTTTCTCGAGTTTGTAGGTGCTGCATGTGTTCTTCCTTCATGTCAGGACGTGTTTGTGTATTAATGGTTCGATCATGTGAATGAGCACATTTGTACTTCCTTCTAATGTGCTGTCTTTCTTTTCTGCTCCAGATTTTTTGTGGGCAACAGAATTGGCCTAGTCTGCACCCTAAGCCTGACTCCATATTGCCGCCAGGTGTAGGCTGACTCCGGTATGGACATCGAACTGGTCAGCACCATAGACAGAAGTCCTCCACTGGTACGCTACTTTCCTATGCCCTTTTTTCTTCTGTCCGCTCTTTTAGTTCTTTTTTCAGTCAGAACTTTTTCTGCACATGTTTTTAAACTGCATTTTATTTCTGATTGGGTCGTGTCATTTCTTGTTAGTTTAAAAGTCGCGATAGCTCTCCGCATTGCTGTAAAAATAAGCTCCAAACCCACAGTTGTCCACATTCCGTTTTGCTTCGTAAGCAAACATTTTATATATATATTTTACCTTTTGATTTTAAGTAAGAAATACTAGACACCTACGTTAAGGTCATTTCCGAAATAAATGTAGGCCAGTTGCGTTCAAATATTTAACATACTTTCAAAAAAGTCATTTTGCTGGTTCGGTTGTTGTCAGGTATTTTTGTGCACATACTGTTTGACGAGTCACAATTCATTCGTTTCCAGTGCCTAGAAATCAGCAAGCAAAAACAGCAATGGGTTCTGAGTGGTCGTACGATGCCATGGAAACACATTTGAAATGTGAGACTGTGTACTGTATGTATGTTCAAGATTTCATTCCACCAACAACTTATTTTCTTTCTGTCTGGCAGTTCTCAGAAATAAATTACACTGTGTCGAAATAGGTCAAATTATAATGTAAATATCTTTAACATTTACTCTATTGTTCTGGAATAACCTTTGATTGCCCTTAGGGAGCGGCACTGTACCGTGAATCATGGCATTTCTAATTGCAGTTTTTGCACCTACAACTTGTAGTGCAGACTGGGAAAGCCCTTTATGCAGAGTTTGTGATTTCTTATTTCTGTGTATTAAGTGGCAGTCATGGGTAATCAAAAAATACATTTGATGCGCAGAATATATATTTAACTAAAACTAACTAAAACTGTTTCAAATGTTTATTACTAAAATTCCTATACTTACTATTTCTATACTCACACTCAAGTTGCATATACTGAACACTATATGTGTGTAGATATTAAAACATAAATAAAGCATTTCTGCTATTGCTGCATTCTCAAATGTCAGTCACTGCAGTGTATTTGATCCAACAGTAGCAGTGTTGTCTGATCTGGGTGCAGCAAACACTACCTTTGTCTTTCAAACTGACCTTTGCTTTGAAGGATGTACCTTAAAATGGTAGTAATTTGAAATACAAGGAATTTATGGTGCTAAATGTTGGTGGGAGCTCCCATCTTAATCGTTTCTCTAATTAAGTTATTAATCGATATACTCAAAAGTTATTTCTCATTGAACCACACCCAATAATTCTGCATCAGATTATTTGATTAATTACTTCAGTTGAAGTTTCAGTGATATTTAGGATTTGTTTAGTCGTTTGACTCATCGAATCAACGCAATTTATTCTGTATGTTAGCAATATTCTTCCCTCAGTGGAGTAAAGTTGTTAAGTTTTTTATTTTTTGGGGAAGTATAACTGACCCCATTAATTCCACTCACTTACATTTTACTTATGTTGTGTACACTTGTTATGCAAATAATCTAGGTCTCGGGATTATTTGCAATATATATATATATAAAAAGCCACTTATTTTACAGCATCAGTTCCTCTGTTTTTGCATTCCTAATCTTATCTTTTATCTATTCTTTTCATGAATTTCAGGTGTTGTTCAGTATATAATGATCTTCTTCCTCTGTATTACATGGAGAGGCCATTATATCTCTTCAAAAAGTACTTAACTTCCAAACACGGGCATCTGTATCTGTCTTTTGTTTTAAACTGGTTTGCTAAACTGTTTTGAAATTGGTGCATGAAATAAAGGAAAAACAACAGTTATAAGAATTAGCATTTCGTCCAGTGAAAGGTGGAGTTGGTGTAGCTGTGACGCAGTGCAGTGATGCCAGCTGCCACAAACCCGTAGATCCGAACTTGTGGTGACTCTGTGCACAAGCTCGTGTCTATAGGTATGTGTCTGTGAGGTGAACGCAACAGTCTTCCCTGCAGCCACTGACGCTGACTAGAAACTTCTTTTCAGAGTTGAAGCAGAAGCTTTAAAATTATAAGGTTGTTTTAAACAGTAGCATGAAAGTTTACACCTGCTTATTAGCATAAATTGATTGCATCTATTTTTAACATTAAGTAAAGGAGGTTTGGCTGCTTGCATATGCACTAATGTAAGCAGCGGGGACATTCTCCTGTCCTTCCTCTCAACTATTAAAGCGATGTTTCGGGATGAGGTAGTAGGTTGTATAGTTTAGAGTTACAACATGGGAGATAACTGTACAGCCTCCTAGCTTTCCTCGAGCAGACGCTCTTCAGCAATGCTAATGCTAACAAACTAGCATTGCAACTAACATGCTCCCCTGGTGTGCTAAGAGCGGTACAGCGGTGATTATCAGCATTGTATGTGTGAAGGTCTTGAAAGAATGTAAGACAGAATTCAAATGTAGCATTTTGATTGAACTGTAACTGAAGTTTTAATAATCATTCTAATTTTATGTAAATGGGGAAATCTACACCACACCTATAACAAATACGACACAGGGGAACAATATCATTGAAATCACTTTCAGAATGATTTTTTCCAGCTGCTAAAAAATGCTACAAATATTGACAGCCAATTAGAATCCACCCAGAGCTCAAGCATTTAAAGCAGCAGATGACAGAACTGCAGAGCATGCTATCAAAACAGAAAAATATATTAGCATGTGGATGCTAATGTATTTGTAGTTATATTTATAGTTATCATTCTTGGTGTGAACAGGCCTGTAGCCAGAATGACCACATCCGTATTTCCTAGTTTCAGTACAATCTTATAACGTTCAAACCATTCCTTATGTGTAATTCACTCTCTATTTAAAGCTTCATCCCATAGCTGTGATTATATTTATAGTAGCACAGCATGGAAGTAGTTGCACAAATCTACAAGCATATAGCATTTAATGAAAAACAGCATTGTGTCCCCACGGAGACTAGAAATGTTTAATTTCTATCAAAAGACCACACGGTTATTGCAACAATATGTTTAACATGGTATTCTACAGTGTTCTGCACCACAAACACCATGTCTTAAAATACACATGGAAACTTGAAAGCCTTATGTTCTCTGATATTTCCTTCTGGATTTTATTTGACCATTGATTGTACTGCGTTTCTCTCCTGCTTAGAAAACACATTTAAAACTAGAAAAATGTCTGTTGTTTTTGTTGTTGTTTTTTACTTAAGGGGTATCAATGATATCTACCTTAAAGGTACAGGTCGTAGACTGTTGGTACTTGAAGATTATAATTAGCAAACATGTTTAACTTTCTACCTGCTTGTATTATATTACAGTTTCTATATGTTTCTATTTTATATTATCAGCATGCGAACTGTGCATTTTGAGAGTTATAATGTCATACTATTGAGACATTAGCTGTTGCAATGGCTATTTTAGGGCAAATATTTGGTTTTGTGTGTTCATGGCTCTTCTTGTCAAAACATGAAAAATATATTGTGATGGCCAGAAATGATGGTAAAAACAAATTTAAAATTGCGACTGGTGCCACACTGAATTTGTAAGAAGCAGCATCTGCAGTGTGCCACAGGTTCAGCTGCAGTCACTGCGTCAGACAAAATATCTGAGCGCATGGAAGCCTGTATGCAGATAGCTGTGAATGACACTCCTATCGTGAACATGTTGTGTTGTGTTGTTCCAGTCAGTGTCTTTGTATGGTGTTTTCAGTTTGTCTGTGCCATGGTGAGGTTTGACACAGGTGTTTGTGGTCGCCTTAGGTCTGGTTGTTTTTTTTTTTATATCAGTGTTTTTGGTTATGTTCAGTGTAAATTTCTGCTTGATCCAGTAGTACACGTGCAAGCATGTCTGTGTGCATAGAAATTGTGTATATTTATCAAAGCAGTTTATAACACAAAGGAATGGTAAATGCCAAACTGCCGAAGGCTTCGCTTGTGAATATTTACAGTACAGTTAAAAAATTTGGGGTCAGTAAGATGACAGGAAAGACATTTATAATGATACAAAATATTTCTTTTTCAAATAAATGCCTTTGTTTTGAACTTTATATTCATAAAAGAATCCTGAAAAATTATCACGGTTTCCACAAAAATATTAAGCAGCACAACTGTTTTTTTTTTTTATTAATAATAAGAACTGTTTCTCGTTTCTTACTATTATTGATTAATAGTATGAAATGTTTGTCAAGCAACAAATCATCACATTAGACTGATTTCTGAAGAATCGTGTGGCTGCTGAAAATTCAGCTTTTCTATTTCAGGAATAAATTACATTTTAAAATATATTAAAATAGAAAGCAGTTATTTTAGATTCTAATATTAGTTCACAATATTACTGTTTATTTCAGGTCAAATAAATCCAGTCTTGGTGAAACATAAGAGACTTATTTAAAAAAAACATTAAAAAACTTTGAACGGGAGTGTATATTATGCAGAAATGATATGCCGGTACAGACAAAAATTGAAAAATTGATTTGGAGGTCAGGTCTTTATTTGCTAATTTCCAAATAAAAACTGAAATGCAAACAGTAACATTAAGATTAGAAATGTCTGATGATCATTTAAGCTACAATTTCAATAGCACAGTGAGTTGCAATTTTCAACATATAACTAAGTTTGCAGTACACAGTGATTTGAGGAAGCGATCACTCTTGCTCCAGTTGTTTAATTTAACAGCTTATTTTCTACATTGGTTGATCCTGGGATTTAGGTCAGTGGATAAATGAATGGATCAGCGTGTGAAAATGAAACATGACTCATTGGTCTAGCAGTAACGTTCTCACTTTAAGTATAAAGGTCTCTGAACTGTCCTCATATGACTTTATTGAATAAACCAAAATGACAGCTTACAGAGAATGTATGTAAGGAGTGAGCTAAATAGTTGCATTTTTTGTTGTTGTTGTTGCTAGTTCACTAAAATGATGCCGTGAAAAAGTGATAGATTGGATTGTGCGTCTGAAAGCTGTTTGCTGGACAGAACATAACAGCTGATACTTTCCTCTACTGATGACAACTGCAATTACATTTTTTACATCACTGGATCACCAGTCATTGGATATTTAATACTTGTGTTATCTAATGTATGCTAATATTTGTTATGGAAAAATATGTATCTATATTATCTATATTATATGAATTCCTGTTGCAATGTATTTCATGATAATGTGGTAAAGACAAAATTGGCAAAGGCAAAAAATGGATGTCTGGTTTGTGCTGCCTGCCCAGACATTTCTTATGGTTTAGTGCCTAGCTTTAATAAATGTTTGAAGTCAGTTTATTATACATAATATACCGTTTCCTGCCTTGCTAGCAATGTGAGTCAGCAAACTTCTAATGCAGCTTAAGAAACACACAGTGGATAAATAATGTTATGAGTGCTCTGCCACCCAGAATGCCTCAGGGAGAGAAAATGGTGCACTGAAGGCAAATGTGTACAGAGTTCAGCCTCCTTTCACCAAAAAAAAAAACAGTGCCATCAATGTGAAAAAACAGCTCCAGAAATGCAAGTCTTTTTCACCACTGAAATGTCCATATTTGTGAACGAGTTCTCTAGGTCAAACGCCGGTGAAATATTATTAGCTTAAGAGAAATTTGAAGAAAACAGTTTAGACTACAGCTTTTGTGGATTTAAAATAATATGATTTCATATTATTAGGTAATACACATCTGAATTTACAGCCCTTTCCCTGCTAAAAACATTATTTCCGATTGACTTTTGTGCTCAATAATCAACATTCATACGCTATCTTTTATTCTTGATATCTGTTTCACTGTCAGTAATGTCCTTAAGGCTGCTGATACACACGGCAAACAATAATGCTTTTGTGTTAAAGGAGGAGATGGGACACAGAGAACGTCTTTTGCTGATGGCATCCCTCTCTGAGCTAAAAGAAATGTCTAGGTTATTCTGTCTGATCAAAAAGATGCCAAACAGTGCAATGGTTTACAGTGTTGTGAGTGGTTTGCTTTGGTTGATTATTCCACATTACACTTGTTAAACTGAAGAGGACTGGTACTGCATATTTTTGTATGCTACCATTCAAAAGTCTAGGGTCGGTCTTTAAAGGTGTTTGAAAGAAATCTCACCAAGGCTGCATTTATTGATTGAAAATACAGAAAAAAACGTAATATTGTGAATTATTTTTACAATTTAAAATACATTTTCTTTTTCAGTGTATTTTAAAATGTAATTTTGTTCCTGTGATGACAAAGCTGAATTTTCAGCAGCCGTTACTCCAGTCTTCAGTGTCACATGATCCTTCAGAAATCATTCTAATATGCTGATTTGGTGCTCGAGAAACATTTCTTATTATTGTCAATATTGTCTACAGTTGTGCTGATTAATATTTTTGTGGAAACCGTTATATTTTTCATCAATATTTGATTAATAGAAGTTCAAAAGAACATAATTTATTTAAAATAGCATTATATTGACATTATAAATGTCTTTTATTTGATTGATTTTGTTTTTTCAAAATGATTGAAAAAATAAATAGAACTTTTACTGCCCCCAAACTTTTGAATGGTAATGTATACGACATCTGTCTGAATTTTGTCCATTTTTAAATGCATTAACCACTGTTCTGGCTCATGCAAAATATTTAACTGTTTGAGAGAGTATTTTACGGTGAATTTGATCAGAATTTTGTCTGGCAAATTAGTCCAAAGTAATTCAGCCACACATTATGAATTTGTTTGCGTGTATGTGTGTGTGTGCATGAATGAGGACTGAGACATCACAATCCTGCTCTTTCCTCATTGTGCTTTTGAGCAAGATATTATGAACCATCCACATGGTCTGTCTCTTAGATTTATTTATTTTTTAGCTGTGTGTGTGTGTGTGTTTGTGTGAGAGTGAGTGTGTATTTGACCCTCACCTGCATGATAAAGTGCAGTTGGGGGCCCCCTGTTGGCTATAACTGGTGCCTGAGTTATTGTATTATTTACACAGATATAAATCATGAGAATACAGGTGGATAGAGTCAAGAGAGCGGCAGTGTGTCTGCTTAACACAGCAGTGTAGTTTCTCTTAGTGAAGTACGGCAAGCAATATGGGCCAAAATGAATCTCGAGGTGAAGAATGTGAACCGGGACTGCAAGATATATGGCTGCTTGTGTCCAGGAGAGGGAAGTCTAACACCATTTCCACATGACGGACAGCATCATGAGTGTGCTCTGGGCATATCAGGATGCCGATGTGCCAAGCTAACAAACGTTGAATTTAAAATAGTTCACGTAAAGATGTTCAAGAGTGTTATCCCATGAAATTATTGTGAAGGCAGTCGGGAGTGAATAGAATGTGTGAGAGTAAAGTGCATATGAAATTTAGTCTGTCGCTGATTAGAGCCCTTCAAAGTGGGCCGTCAGAGGTCTCCCCCACCGCAGTCTCCCTGTGTCCCTCTTTTCTCTCCTCTCCACTTTACATCTCCCCGAATCCTTTGCCTTCTGTCATTCTCGTTCCTCCTTCTCTCTATTTTCTTCCTTGTCTCCCTCTGTTGTGGCTGCGGCGCTAGCCAGGCAGTATCGAATGTGAGCCAAGCACATCATATTTTCATGTGTTCATGCCTCTTTTTTAATCCTCTGCCCTCCTTTTCTCGATATTCTCAGTCTCTCTCTCTCTCTCTCTCTCTCTCCCTGTGCTGCTCCCTCCCTCTCGCACTATTCTTTCTCTAGTTCCCTCCCTCCTGCTCCAATCTTCAGTTCAGCTAGAGAAAGAGAGGGAGTGAGAGAGAGAGGGAAAGAAAGAAAATGAAAGAAAGAGTGAGCGGAATAATAGTGAGCGACGAGGGGAATTTCAGCGCTTGGAAACTTTTCCTTCACAGGTAAGGACATTTCTAAGATGAAAGTCTCTTCTTTTTCACCCTCTTCCTCTATTCCTTTTATTTCTCTCAGGCGGTAGCGGGCCTCTTGCGCTAACTGGTGTCAGCTGTTGCAGGAAATGAAGGGATCACTTCTATCCCAGTCTTCCTCTCCCGCTCTCTCTCTCTCTCTCTCTCTCTCTGAGCCTGATTTTTCATGTGATTCGTATCCTGCTAAACACGGCAGAGAGAATGGGCCGCTCTGACAGAGAGATGAATGGGACTCAGATGATGAGGGTGAGGAACAGCCGTTTCGCAGCTATTTATTTTATACGCTTTTTGACTCCGTAGATCAGATGTTCCGCCTTTTTTTCTGCCTCGGGATGGAATACGCACCCGTCGCACATCTGACACAGGGTGAGAGACGAATGCTCCCACCCCCTATGCTGATCTCTCATCTACCCTCTGGGTAGAAGTCTGGTGTGTGTTGCTGGTGTTGTGGCCCTGCCTCTTTCTGTCCCTTTTTCTCTCTCTTTTTCTTTTTCTCTCTCGTTCCCCATTCAGTTTTCTGTCCTTATAGGCTGATTAATCTGGATACCTTTTCTCCCCAGATTCTTTGTTTCCTTTGTTCACATTTTTCTTTTTCAGCAGCGCTCTGCTGCCGTTTGAATTTCCCACCTTTTTTCGCTCTTTCTCACGTTCCTCCTCTCTCTCTCTCTCTCTCTCTCTCTCTCTCTCTCTCTACTCTGTGGCTCTTGGCTCCAGACGGTGGGCAGACATCAGCCTGTCAGCATCCTATCGTGTCTTTTTATTTCCTGTTTTCTTTTCATTTTTGTATCCAGTGGTGTTTTGCTCTGCATCATAGGATGAGCAACGTAAAAAGCATTCTTTTCTCTGTCTCTCCCTCTCTGTTCTCTCAGGCGTGTGGAGGACCGCAGCACCCGAGGCACGGTCAGTCGCTGCCGCCAGCTCGGTGAGTTCACTCCCCTTCTCTCAGTGCGTGTGTGATTTATACAAGAGCTGACGTGACCTGATAGTGTCTGTATGATAGCAGTGACGGTATTGTTCTGTTCTCGTCTTTTTCGTCCGTTTTATACTCTAAAACCTTATTGCGGATATGCGAATGTCTCTTCCGCAGCAGTTTAAGTTGGTGAACAGAAAGACAGGTGATCGATTCGTCTTATGTGTGATGTGTGTGTGTGTGTGTGTGTGGCCGGTGTGAGGGGTCTGTGTGTGGCGCCGCTTCTCCACGCATGTCCTCGTCCGCCGTGCGCATGTGTGTTTGCGCTTGAGATCCGATGTCTTTGTGTGTAGTCCATGCCGATGGGCGTGTGTGTAACTATGGTGTGTTGCTTTAAAGTATCCGATCGCAGTAAAGGGATGCCGAATTAGAGACGGTGGGGGAAAGAAGGATGGGACATCAGAATGGCGATCGCTCAGTTCTCCGTGCCGCACCGTGCCCCTCTCCTTCCCTGAGACCCTAACTTGTGACGTTCTGCTTCGATGTCCACGGGTTGGGTTCTCGGGAGCTGTGAGAGGCACTCAGTCGTCCGCCCATCCAGGAGGAAGCAGAGGAGAGGATGGCGAGAGAGATCGTTGATCGTTGACTCATTTGAGTGGGGAAGGAAGGACGGGCAGGAAGAGAGACATGAGATAGGGATGAGTGAGGTGAAGGTGGTGCAGTGTGGGCCTGTGGATTCAAAAGTTTAAAGGATGGAAGATGAAGAAAGAGAGAGTGAGAGATCTGGGTTTTTAGGTTGGGGTGACGTTGGGCCATCGAGGGTTTGGCCCAAACAAAGCGTATGTTTAGACTGTGAGTCAGGACACTGAAATGGCTGTGTGTGTGCATGTCTGTGCCACAGCATCTGTTACACCCTCGTTCCACACCCATATTTGTGTACGTCTTTTTGTGTGTCAGTGCATTTTTTAAAATCCAAATTCTTCTTTCCTTACAGGAAGTCCTCATAGATGGACATGTCCGGTGACTTCGGTTCATTTATGCATGCATGTGTGCTTTATCCACCAATTTGAGAGCAGCACAAAGTACTATTGAGAGCGTGACATCGATAGCTCGGTACAATTGTGTTTGACCTCATACAAGCCTTCATCGACATTAAAAATAAACACATGTGTTTTCGACCATAGGCTATATGTGTGTGCGACTTGTTGACCGACATGGTGATTTGTTGATATAAATATAGCGAACGATTGTTTACAGCAACGTATGTTTCATTAGTGTGATGCCCGCAGGATGTTAATGGCATAAAATAGACAGATACCTTGAGTGTGGCTGCAGCAGAAGAGCATTGTGTGTGTACGCAGCAGCATGTGTGTTCCTACAGACATCGTGAGTGAGATAGCCAGCCATCTCTCTGGTAGTGCTCCAAATCTGGCTCATCTCCCTCACTCTTCAGTGGTGCTTGATGTTCTCAGAATCAAACAGAGGCTACACCGTTTCCAATGGGAGCAAGAGTAAATCCCGGTCTTAAACAGTCCCGCAGAGGAGATTTTTAGCTGGAAGATTGACTCTGGTGGGGATTATGATGTCCGTTTATTTTGAATTCACCTTATATTTGTGCATGTTCCCCGTGAAGTGAAGAAAAGCAACATGAAGCTATGGTCTCGGTCTTTATGCTTTCTCTTTCTCCGACAGTGTTTGTCAGTCAGTGTAGAGTGTTTGTCAGTCAGTGTAGAGCGATGCAGAATGATGTGTTTGTTTTCAAAGATTGGTTGCCATATTAAGCTGCTAAAAAGGTAATTTGAAGGGAGTTGCAATCAGCAAAATGAACAACTCATTCCTTGACATCATTAAGTGGCTCATGGAGTACTTTGCTTGTATTGTTGCACCTCTATTAAAACTCCTCTCTGGTGCTTGAAATACAGCTAAAGAATACAGCTGTATAGAATATATAAATCGAGATATATATATGTGTGTGTGTGTGTGTGTGTGTGTGTGTGTGTGTGTGTGTGTGTGTGTGTGTGTGTTTGTGTAGATTATAAGTAGTGCTGACCGGGATAACCATAATTGAGTATATAGCACATTTGTGTTTTAAATGTTTATATAATTTGGTTCATTCTGTTTGAATATGTGTTTATGTATGTGGATGTGCTGTGTGGTTTGTTCTTAGATTAATGTTTCTGTATCTTATTACACTGTAGAGCATATAGTCTATGTTGGTGCATCGGGTCACGAGAGGCAAAGAGAGAGAATAAAGCGCATTGATATAGTAGATGTGTATTGGATTTCTCTGATAATATGGGCTTTAATAACTCTATCATTTAAAACATAGTCTTTATGGCGAAAATATTAGTTTAAATATAAGTTGTGCTTATTTTTTCAGAAAGTTAATATTGTAAGCTATTACTTTAATTTGATGCCAGTGATTTATTAAAGGCAATCTGGCAATAAAAATGGACACATATTTGTTGATCCATGATGTGATGTTCAAAAGACTAATAATGTTCTTCCAATATAATGAAGAATGAACTATGCATGAAGGCTAATCTTATGTACTGAGCTAATATTACATATAAACAAACTCTTCTGTATGTATTCACGGAAACATTTTACTAAAGCCTTGCAAAATTTGTTTATATTTAATACACTATATATTGTTATTGTTCAGTTTTTCAAAGATTAAATCTTACATTTCATTAACAATCTTTATCAATTGAAATTCCAATCCAGAATACATAATAGCTGCTTGTAATCCTTTTTTTGCTGTTATTATAACATTTGGATACATTTTATAATTCAACAGTAAAATGAATACCAAAATACGACAATTATACAAATGCATGCTTTGATTGGTTGAGGCTCATTTATTGGTCTGTAAAGCCAATAAATTGAAGACATTGCAGTGTTTTCCCATATCAGGGATTGTTATAGTAATCGTTATTCAGTTTAGGTGAAAATTGATCAGGGTTTGTTCATGTACTGTAAGTGGTTCAGCATTTACTCTCAGTGTTTGTAATAGCATGTTGTGTGTATTGTGGTGTTAGCTTCGGCGAGGGCATACGGGCACCCCTCCTCTCCTCTGCAGTGTGCCACAGTGCTGGATGAAGACTATTGTTCTGGTGCCCTCGTCTTCCTCTGGCACCACACTTCACCCACCACACCAGCCCACCTCGTCAAACAAGTATGTGTGTGTGTGTGTGTGTGTGTGTCTGTCTGTGTGTGTGTGAAACTGGTGCAAGGTCAGTGTGCATGGCGGTTATGATGGATATTTGCTTTAGTCACCGTGGGGGTTTGGGCAGGAATGTAAGTAAATAGCATTTTTTCCAGGTATGCCTGACTGCAGCTCACCCCGTCAGTCCAGCTGATTTCTCTAAATCTATCACAATAAACCAACTGAGCAGTCGGCCACAGTACCGGCCACTGAATTGCTGTGATTCTGTGCATGTGGATGTATGCAGTCTGGAGGGAAAATGTATTTAAGTCAGCGTGTTACATTTGAGACGGGTTAATCGCATGCAGTGTATTTAAATTTTTCTCGTTCGTTCATTCTCTTGTTTTCAATCTCAGGCTCTTGCATGTGCCCTCTCTCTTTCCCTCCCTCTCTCTCTGTCCTCAGATGGCTTTCAACCTACTTTCCTATAACAGAAAACAGAGCAGAGTGGAGTCAGCATTCACAGTCAGAGGCAGGCACAAGCACCAGATAAACGCCCCCTTTAAGTGTGTGTATACTGTATGTACATGTGAGTGTGTGTCAAGTACATCTTTCTGTCATTTTTCACAATGCACTGAGTAGATGGTCCAGATGGAATCTGCAGTCGGTTTCACATTTTCAGTACAGATTTTTTGCTGAAAATGTGCACAATTCTGTGTCATGGATTTAATCATGGCAAAATGTGGTAAATTGATCTGAAAATACTCCATTAGTATTCTTGGTATCTAAATGGATATTCGTATTAGCCAAATTATTTAGTAAACATACAAAGAACAGGAAATGTGAACAAATTAGTGAAAGATGTTACATTTCTGTGTAAATGTGCAGATTGCATGTGGGCTTAGAAATCAGCATTCTGTGCAATATAGTGTCTCTACAGAGCTATTTATATTTCATTCTTCTGAAAGCTGTTTGATTTCATCTTTTAAATGTGTATGATCTGTTTATATTTTCTGTTTTTCTTTTTCCAATTTATATGTATTTTACGTCTGTCCTCTGTATCATCCCTCCTGCCACTCACTCCTTTTGCCAGCCATAAGCACTGAGAATATTCCTCCTTTCTCTCTCTCTCTCTCTCTCTCTCTCTCTCTCTCTCTCTCCTTCTCTCTCTCTCTCTCGCTCTCTCTCTCTCTCTCTCTCTCTCTCTCTCTCTCTCTCTCTCTCTCTCTCTCTCTCCTTCTCTCTTTCTCCCTCTATTTCCCCTCTTCCCAACCCTCTCTCTGCCAACTAAAGCCCTTTCATAATGAATGGCAAGGTACGATAATAGCCTTTCGGTTGCTATAGTAACCAGACAGGAGCTCTGTTCGTGCTGTATTTTTTGTCCTTTATTTTTTTTTTCCAAGGGGGCAAATGACAGTGGAATGTGGGGCGAAACCCTCCCTTTCACTTTCACTTTCCCTCATTCTCTTTCTCATACACTCACAGCAGATTCCCTCTGTTCTTTCGTATTTGTCTGTCCTCCTCTACATCCTTAAAATGACAAACAGGTTCATCTGAGAAACCAGTTCTGTATTGTTGTATGTGTATGTTATAATATGTAATAATATATAACATGTATTATAATTAAACAAATAAATGTTTTCATTATTTAAATTAATAACAAATAAAATTAATTTGCAAATAAAAGATACTTCTCAGAATGTGAACAGTGCATCTAAAAATAAATGGTTTAAATGAATCTCATTTAGCTTCTCTGTAAAAATCATTTCAAACTTGATTATATGTATAATATCCTTGATGCTTTGATATATCAAACCTAACTGAATTCTACTAAACTATTTTCTACTCATGACACATGATACACAACAGAGGCATTTATTTTTCATTTGCGCCATGAATTACAGTGAAATACACACAAAATTACTGATCATTTATAATGTGAATTCTCTTTTCCATTTGTCTGTACAGATCACATACGCAGCAGTATATGGTGCCCATGGCCTTAGCACTTAAATGTGGGGTGATAAGTAGTGGACACAGATTAATCATCAACACACAGATAAACATGCACACACACACACACACACACACACACACACACACACACACACACACACATCCCGTCTCTGTGCAGCTGTTGAAGCTGGTGGTGTCACCATAGCGACAGCTGAAGATCCCAGCCAATAGCTGTTCTCAGTAGAAACAGTATTGACCGAGTCTGTTCCACTCCCACTTCA
Source organism: Sinocyclocheilus anshuiensis (assembly GCF_001515605.1). Classification (NCBI taxonomy): domain Eukaryota; kingdom Metazoa; phylum Chordata; class Actinopteri; order Cypriniformes; family Cyprinidae; genus Sinocyclocheilus; species Sinocyclocheilus anshuiensis. Next base: position 590,994 of record NW_015557097.1, on the reverse strand, counting down.
AAATGTGTATGTCTGTTAGCTGTCAGCATCTGCATATGACACTGTATCTAAACATTTGAGTTGCAAATGTATTTTCGAACAATAATTGCGAGTCCTTGAAGTGTTTACATTATAGCATTGTGAGTTTTTATCTAAAGGTGGAAGCATGTGTATCCATGCATGTGCAACAGATGGATCGGACAGCTCATCGTATTCCTGCTAAAGCATGTAAAAGAGGTCCCCAATATTCGTCTTATTGTCCATCCCCTTTTCCCTTCTTTGGACGTCCCAGAGGACCAGTGCGCTCTAAGACTTCCTGTGGTCCTTTAGAAGACCTCTCGCTCCCCTCCCCCTCAGCGGTTCAATGTATCATCAAAGAAAGGATTAGTGTGGGCCAGCCCAGGAGACAGACTTGAGCACCTGACAAATTTAAGCGTATTAACTACAGAAAAAGGGGGGAAACCTGCCCAGGAAGCATTGAGGGATGGAGGCCGAACTCTGAGGATTGCTGATCTGTCAGCACATGGCCTGATGCTAGGCGCTAGTAATGCTGATATCCTTGCATTGAGAGAGCGTGTCTATGTTCTTGCTCTGATGAGGTGCACCTGCAGTCAGTGGAAATGATGAAAGTGGGATATCTTGGTTTTCGTCTTCACATATTGCTTCCCAACTGTTACAGAGACAGTCATACCTCTATAAGAATGAGAACTGTAAGGAATTAAATGATTCTGGTTCTGATTCTGATTCCTCTAAATCAGGGGTCCTCAACTCTGAATCTCTAGATCCATTTTCCTGCAGAGATTAGCTCCAACCTGGATTAAACACACCTACCTGCAACTTTGTAGTAATCGTGAAGACCTTGATTAGCTTGCTCAAGTGTGTTTGATTAGGGTCGGAGCTAAACTCTGCAGGAAAGTGGATCTTGAGGTCCAGAGTTGAGGACCCCTGCTCGAAATTATTCTGGTTCCTTTAAAGATTCTTTTTAAATATTTGGAAAACAGAATGCAATTCTGATGCCAAATGTTATGATCTTTCCAATGATAAAAGTAAAAATCAATTGACAAAAAATGTAGTCATATACTTATTCCTTCGAGAATCGTACTTTACTGGTTACGCTGTATGATTTCTGATTGACTAAAAAGAATCATATCATATGAGTCATTTACTTGAGGTTTGGACTTTGCTGGTGGCCCTCTGTTTTTGATTCACTAAAAAGAACCATATCATACGAGTCATTTACTTGAGGTTTGGACTTTGCTGGTGGCCCTCTGTTTTTGATTCACTAAAAAGAACTGAATCATATGAGTCATTTACTTGAGAATCGGACTTCAGTGGTTGCACTGTATGTTCTTGATTAGCTAAAAAGAACCGGATCATATGAGTCATTTACTTCAGAATCGAAATTTACTAGTTGCCCTGTATGTTTTTGATTCACTAAAACGAGCCGGATCATAAGAATAATTTACTTGTGAATCAGACTTCACATGGTCGCACTGTATTTTTTTTGTGCTGAAAGGAAATGCAGGGAACATTTCTTGGGTATTTTTGTATCTGTGGAACTATTAACCAAACTGAATGTCATGAAAATCACTTGGTTCTGTTATTTTATTTTAAGTGAATATTGTTTCCCAAACCTACACCTCTATCAGTCCTTATCACCTTTTAGCTTCTTAAACCCAAGTCAGATGTCACACCACAGGACTTTCTTAATCTCATTTAATCTCTTGCATTTTTCAGAGAATTAGACATGTTCATGCAGAACATGGATGAAACTTTTCTACCCTTCCTCTAAAGGAAGTATTTTTCTCAAACCCATTATATATGTTTCCCAGCATGCAGCCTTGTGTGGTTAACTTGTGGTTTATCTCGTCATTCAGCTCCCAACTTCGGTTTTATTTCTTAAGGTTCCCTTTGGAAGGGTTATTTAACATAGCACTAAAAGTTACTCAAAACTTTAATGTTGAGTGAATGTTGGATGAACTTTTAGATTATGTTAGCTTGACATGCTATTTAACAATTTCAGATTTTGGAGCAAATTATTTGGAGCCTTAGATCAAACCCTGGGTTAGGTTCCCAGGGAATACATGAACTGATAATACAGTGTCTGAAAAGGCATAAACAGGGTTAAAATGTACGACTAAGCTTTCCACTCTTCTTCTGAAAGTAAAGTCTGTGTTTTTAATGTTTTTTCATGGTTTTGTCTTTGTGCCTCATTTGTGCCCTTGGTTCCTCATGAAATTAAAAAATGTGGATGAACATACATTTACTGCCAATAAAAGCCATGTAAATCTTAATGAACTCTTTAGTGACTCACCTTATATAAAACTCTCGCCACACCCTTCTTGTAGTCACTCTCTTTCAGTATCTCTGTTCAGAATGCGTGTATAGGGGACTGGATGGTCCTGAGTTTTGCCAGCACTCATAATTCAATGTTAAGCTTATCATGGCTGAGTGGCTTTTTATCCAGGACTTGCTCGCAGTCTGCGCTGTTTCTAATCCTCTCCACACGTAGGTCTGTGTCCCCTCAATGTGCATTTCTTTCCGAGGAAATTTCCATAGCAATACCACAATAGTGCAGGGTGTTTCTTCTAAAAAAGTGTCAGAATGAACCACAGAGAAGTATCATGGTGGAGAACAGAACTGAATAATAATAATCAATAATAATCAGTCATATGCACTGTTTATTTTAAGGATAATTTGAATGTGTTAAATATGTGATATATTGATTATGAGCTGTATAATAGGAATAGGAGGCAAGATGACAGTATGAAAGAGTTTAAATGTGCTGTGTGAAGGCTGCTCATATATGAGCCAAAGACTTCAGCTGATTGACAATGAGAGAGAGAGAGGGATAAAGAGTGTCTACAGTGATATCACATTTACACTTAAAATAAGCCATTAAGTATGCCATGACTGGTATAATTAAAAGTCATACCAAACAAACTGTGGATTAGTTGTAATGGTTGATATTTTGGTATCAACTGTTCAGAAGTTTTTATCTGGGTGTTGTTTTAATCTCATGATCTTGTTCTTACTATATCTTCCCATCAGCTCCATATGTCTTTGTCAATGCAGCAAGCTTGAGAGACATTCATTTTTGAATTCCTTATGATTATTGTATGCTTTCCCAATTATTTACATTACCATTTAAAGGTTGGGATACAGTGCATTTTTTTTAAAAAGAAAGTAATAATTTTATTCAGCAATAATGCATTACATTAATCAAAAGTGTCAGTAAAGGAATTTATAATGTTACAAAAGATTTCCATTTCAAATAAATGCTATTATTTTGAACTTTATTCATCAAAGAATCTTGGAAAAAATGCATCTCAATTTTTACAAAAAGTAGCACAACTTTTTTTCAACATTTATAGTAAGAAATGTTTCTTGAGCACCAAATCAAAATGTGTGACCGTGGACCACAAAACCAGTCATAAGGGTAAATTTTATTAAATTTAGATTTGTACATCATATGAAAGCTGAATAAATAAGCTTTCTATTGATGTATGGTTTGTTAGGATAGGACAATATTTGGTCGAGATACATCTATTTGAAAATCTGGAATCTGAGGGTGCAAAAAAATCTAAATATTGAGAAAATCGCCTTTAAAGTTATCCAAATGAAGTCATTAGCAATGCATATTACTAACCAAAAATTAAGTTTTGATATATTTATGGTAAGAAATTTACAAAATATCTTCATGGAACATGATCTTTACTTAATATCCTAATGATTTTTGGCATAAAAGAAAAATCGATAATTTTGACCCATACAATGTATTTTTGGCTATTGCTAAAAATATACCCAAGCGACTTAAGACTGGTTTTGTGGTCCAGGGTCACATATAAGAATGATTTTTGAAGGATCATGTGACACCAATGACTGACTACGTACCAAATAAATAAATGCATGTTGAGCTATTGATTTGAGTTTCAATTATTGTTATGCGAGTAGGCAGACCAGAGAGGGATGTATGTAGCCTGGACTAACAGTCAATTACACAGCAATTGACCAATCAGAATAAAGTATTCTGACTAGATGTATATTTATTGCAGTATATGTAGGTGTAAAATGTAATGGTAGAGGCCATATTGCATACAATGCAGAGAGGTCAGAGCATCACAGATCTTTCTTATATGTAAGACACATGATTTATGAATTATGAGGCCAGCAATAGTTAAACTTTTGACCTGTATAATGTCCTGCAACTTGTGGCTGTAAATGCATCAGGATATTTCTCAAGTGTAATGTAGACCTGCTTTTGTATCCATAGCAACAGGTCTTAATGCACTGTTATCCTGCAGATGTCACAAGGGGGATGTTTACCATATAGTTGCAATGCCATGCTTTAATTTGTCTCAGCTTTCAATCTTGATGTTTTGACTGTGGCCTAATGGGGCTCTTTTCCCCACAATGCTTACTCTTGATGCTTAAATGCTAAAAAATAAAACCTCTTTGTGTTTATATTTGCATGTTTCTGGTCTCTGCTGTGCTGTCAGATGAAGAGCTGTTATCTTTGGTCAATAACTTAAAAGAGAGCACTTAAGTCAACTTTAGTTTGTACAGTTTAATTTCATAACTTCAGAACAACAATAAGGATGAATTGCATTGGTTGAAACAATAAATCAGAATACAGAAAAAAAATGTGCAAAGAAATTATTGCTATTCTTTAAGACTACAAAGATAGGGCAGATGGGAGAGTGCTGTAACTTACAGGACAAAAAAAATTGAAGTAGAAATACATTTCCCATCTGAATTCTAATTTGACTTCATGTTAATGCATGTTAGATGACAGAACAAAGGTATAGACCTTTTGCATTTGTCACAGTTATGTAAGTAACTACACACACACACACACACTCACACACACCTACATTATATATTTTTTAATTGTTAGCTTTTAAAAGTGCTTGAAATTAAGGGTGGGGCTTTAAATGGAATGGTATAAAATTATAGTGGATTTGATTTTTATTTTCATGTACAAAATTTCAATTCATGTCTTTTGTTTTATTAGTATCATGTTTTTACTCTTTCAGCAGCACCTTCTGTACTTGACATTAATTCACAATCGGTAGGGATCATTTGTATATTTTAGCAGTATATTTGTATATTGTAGCAGATAATTATGAGAATTTTATATCAAAATAAATAGGTGTGTGTGTGTGTGTGTGTGTGTGGAGAAGAGAGGAGGAAAGAAAAGAGGCAGGAAATGAGAGACGCCATGGGAAGAGAGAATGGGAATGAAAAAGCGAATAAAATTGCTATACATTTTCTATTAAATTCTTTTTTTTACTTCAACACACACACAAACAGACACAAAACATATTGTACATGAGCTCATAGATAACATGCTTTCCTTAAGTGAGCTGTAGTGGAACGTGTTTTCTATTAATGTGTTCTACTTTTTGATAAATAGTCATAAACCCATTTCTAAATCATTAATCGCAGAGGTCACAAAAAATATAGCGTTGTTGACTTTATTAATTCATCTTTACTGAAATTTCACAAGTACCTGTTTCTGTTAAACTTTGTTACTTTGTTGTAATTAAAAACCGTGTTTTTAACTAAACAGAACATTTAATAAATATTTATGTAAAATCGTATAATTCTGTTGTTCAGTTTACATCATATACACCCTTTTAAAAACACATTCATTTTCACTTGACATAAATATGGAGAGCTAAACATTTCAAAGTACTGGTGTATCAAGTTATAAAATGAGTTACAAGTTACAAGTAAAATACAGCATTCTCTATTTTACTGAACCAGACATTTCTATAGAAAACTAATTTAGTTTCATAAATATTAAATAGTAATGATTTTATAAATGCCTTAGTATTGAACAAAACCATAATGTGTTATAAATATGAACACATCTGTTTTATCTGTTTAACACGGCTGCATGGAACCACTCGACATGATGTAAGTAAATTGTACATTTAATAAGATATTTGAAGATACCATCATCTTTTTAATGACAATCACCCACTAATAAACACTAAGAACATTAGTCAGTTTTGCCGTTTATAATGCTACAACCTAATCAATAAAATGTTGTTTTGAGGTCATTCGAAAGGTTTAAACAAGTGTTGCTCTGCTTTATTCTTGTCACATAATAAATCTATTAATTTTCTTACAGTACCCTGAAAATATGGTAGACATAAATAGTGAGGAAAATGTTAAAAATAATTATAAGATTAAATAAAATCCCATAACACATTTTGAGGGGTTGTCAGAATTGGTTGGCACAAGTTCACCACAAAAGTCTGTATTATACCTATTCCTTTGCATGCACTTGGGTTTTCTGAATGTTTGTTTCACCACAGCTATTCAACAATGGCAAACTCTGAATGGCTAGTCATGGACATAGCATGTAAAATTACAATTAAAAAGTATGTTTGTCTGTTGTTTGTCAGTGGTATTCTTGTAAATGTGGTACATTCGCACAGTATTTCTCATGTGGGGTCATTGGTTCAGATGCATCATGGGAGTGAAGTGGATGGGCATTATGTGCTCTTGCCTCAGGAGAAGTCAGAGGTCACTGTGCTCTCTTGACACTTCGTCATTTCTGGCCATATGTTTAATGCACTGGATAGGACTGCAGGACACGTATACTCAACGACTGTAAAATCAGTCCTGAATTTGGTGCTTTTTGGAGTACATAACTGGTTATGCCAGAATCCTCCTGACATTTAGCTCTATAAAATGTGGTCATTTGAAAGAGTAAATTGATTAGCATCTTTAAAAGAGAGGGAGTGAAGATACAGAAAGGGGTGAGACAGATCAAGGGAAATGAAATAAAATTGCATTTGTTCGTGCTGTGGCAAGTGTTTGCATTTGTTAGAGGTGAAGTGGCTGTGGTGATAATAACAATGATGGTGCTTAAGGTTGTGTGTGTGTGTGTGTGTGTGTGTGTGTGTGTGTGTGTGTGTGTGTGTGTGTGTGTGTGTGCATGAGTATGTGTGAAATCTTCCTTCATGACAAATCCCATTTATTGCAAATAACATGGAAACTATATAAGCCTGTTACAAGCAAAATCCATTTGAACAAACATGTAAATCTGTTTGTTTACAATGTCTACAAAGTGAAAGACAAACATTATTTACTTACAGCTACAAAATAATTTTCTGTTCTGTTATGTTTATTTGCACGTTTGTGTAGTAATTACAGACTGGCTTTCATTTGCATCTCGTACGGTATGTGGCATTGAACATTGTATAGAATTATGTATTCGATTAAAATAAGAAAATGATTATAATTAAAAAATATTATTATTAGCTGTTTGAAAATATAATTATAGTCAGATTAATGTTATATTTTCCTCAAAAATATTAGGCAGTAGAACTGTTTTCAACATTGATAATAATGTTTCTTGAGCACTAAATCAGCGAGAATAAATTACATATGAATATAATGTATTTTAAAACATATTAAAATAGAAAACAGTCATTTTGTATTTATTACATAAATTGTAATAATATTTCACAATATTACAGTTTTTACTGTTATAAATAAAATAAATCCAATTTGATTTATTAATCAAATAAATACAGCTTACTTCTTTCAAAAACATTAAATCCCATTCCCAAACCTTTGGACGGTAGTGTATATATTTGTATTATAAGTTTGTCCCTTGACAAAAAAAAACAAACAAAAAAAACTTTTATATGTAAGATTCATGTGCACTGGAGAAGAACATACATCAATACAAGCATGTGTTTATGCTTTAATTGTATTATATCTTCCATGTATTTGTATACAGCAGAATAAGGGAAGTGTGGTTTTTATGAAGCATAGCATTTATTAGCAATTATTTACATGTAATGGTAATTACATGTAATCTCTTACAGCTTGATTAGCTTCAAAAGACAATCTAGTATTATGAACGGTAACTTACTGTAAACTTTCAAAAAATATGATTCTAAAAAGGGCAGAGCAATGAGTCCAATATGGGCAACAATTTCAGTTTCGTTGTTGTCTGTAAGGTCTCCCTCTCTCTGGCCCCTTTGTGGAAGCTTTTCATTCTCTTTATATTCCCTTTTATTTTACTTTTTTTTTCTTTCTCATATGCCTAAAATAATTTTTTGTACCACATCTGACTGAACAGCTTTCTAATTTTCCCAAATACCTCCATTACTTTCCTTCTATCTCTTCATCATCTTTTCATAATCTATCTTTTTCTTTAACTTCTTTTCTCCCTCTTTTCCTTTCCTCCCCTATCTTCCAATGCCTAAACTTCCACTTTTCAGTTGCCCCAAAATCGTTCATTTTTAGTGTTCTTTACTGTGTGTGCCCTCTACTGTATTGTGTGTCCATTCCCTCTTTTCTCTTCTTTACTTTCTTTCCCTATGTGTTCGTTCTTTATTGCATTTCCCATATTTATCATTTCATTCTGTGCTGTAATTGTGCGTGCACATAAATAACCATGTCTAAATTCATTTTGGCATCACAAATCCTCTGTTTTTTCTTTGATAATTGAAATGTGAAATATTTGACTTTGAAGAGCTTTACATTTTAAACAAAACAGAAAATACAAAACTAATAGACGTGTGCACCTGTGCAGTCCAACACTGCCTTTGGGGTCCTGGCAAAATCTTGGCGGGTTGCCATAGTAACCCTGACCACCAACAAAATGCCAGGTGTCTGAAGACATACTGCTGGCGCCACTGGGTCTCCAGCCCCTCCCTGCATGGGCTGTCTCACTCTACACTCTTCCCATGATGCCTCCTTGTCTCTGAGAGGGCAGATAAGCAGGGGACTGAGGGAATTTTTAACTTACTGAACTTTACTTTTCACAAAAAGGGAATTATTCTGACTATATTGCAATGAGAAAAATGCTTTTGATAAATCAAAATGAAATGTCAAAGGTTGTGGTGTTCGATTTGCATTACAGTTTTCAATTTTTGGCATTAGTTCTCACTCTTGCCAGCAGCTTATTAGCAAATTCCCCTTGCCATCTTCCTGTGGCTAGCTTGAGGTCATCATTAAGCAGCTGACAAATTAGGCTGACACCTCCCATCCAGGGCGACTGCGGGCTGTCTGCAGGATCTTTACTTCACAACTGTCACTCTCTCTCTCTCATACGCGGTCCTTTGCTTTCTCTGTTTCGCTCTCTTCTCTTCCCGCTCTCCTTGTTTTCTGAGATCTCCTACAGTCTGACCTGGCCAAAGGCGTTTAGTTGGCGGCTCTCCACGTGGCACAAAAGCGCCGCGGCATTCCTTCTGTCTGTGGTTAATCTGTAGTGTCGCTTTGGCCGGGCCGCACTGAAGCACAGGGAATATTAAAAAGCCCAGCGGCAGAATTCCTCTGGAGCAGAGATGAGGAGGGAGAAAGCTGGAAGGAGGGAGAGAGTGAGGTCAATTAAGGTTGGGTGGTACGGCCAATAGCAAAACGTGAAGTTTCAATCGCGAGATGAAAACGAGGAGCGGAAAGATGACCGTAATAGGTGCTTTTGAACTTCTAAGGTTTACCCTTTCTTGGACTACTAAATCCATAGTCAAAACAGTATATTTTCAAAAAACTATATTTTTAGACACTAGTTTTTTTTTGTTTTTTTTTACACCTTTTTCCCCCAGTTTGCTTAAATGTTCCAGTGAGGCTAATTCATTTTCTAAAGTTCCATGATCCACATTCCATGTAGTCTCGTAATTGGTATTATAACTTAAAGGGGTCATATGATGTTGCTAAAAAGAACATTATTTGGAAGCGGATATCGTCCTCTTTTGGAAGGCCAAACAAAGTAGTTTCGCTTTCACAACGAAACACAGCGCCTTCACGACATGGCGGCGGCAACAATACTACAACGAGAATAAAAGTTACGCCTTCTTTCTTTGCATGAACATTTGGGCGGCGTTATACAAATCTTCCCACATCGTGACGTAGACATGGGGGGCATGTTAGAACGAGCCGTTTTAGGAGGGCGTGGTTGACTCTTTAACTTTTATAAAGATTATCTCTTTGGATTTGAGACTTTAGTCTTTGCAACTTTACAGATCTTCTTTATGCACCAAGAGCTTGTAACACTCCAAAGAGAAATTAAAAACTGATATCGCATCATATGACCCCTTTAAATCTGCACGCATTATTAGCATTAGAAAATTAATTTTAGACTGTAACATGGTGGGATACTGCAGTCAAACTGCAGGACGCTTGACATTATTTAGCTATTTTCACCTGGTTGATAACAGCTAGTCTCTCGTGTACTAACATCCACACAAAAAAAAAGTAAAAATTTGGCTTTTGGATGCATATAAATGCTGATAAAGTCCCTTTCTAATATGTGGGAGGTGTCACGCTGCAGGAATGAATTAATCAAAATGGAATTGATACCACATAAACAACTTATTTTTTTGACTCCCAAAATGTTAAATGTCTCCATCCCTTGTGGTCTATATCAAGCAACATTATCAGCAATCCCCCAGAATTAGCCTGTTTAAAAAGGGCTTTTGTGACTAATTGGTATTCAGTAATTTTCCATTTTAGGTTGCTTTGTAAGTCCATTATTAATCATTTGAGAAAATTAGTCTTATTTAGACATTGATAGTATTTTTAAAAATTTTATTTCATGATATTTTCAGTTCATGATGAGCACACCACAAGACAATTTCCACATGTAACATCAATATTCTAATCAAATAATAAACATAAAACTTAAAAAAAAGTAAAGTGGCACTTGTTAACAGAAAGAAAGACAATTATCTAGTCTCAAATGTAAGAGGTGTATAGTTTTGGCACAGCTATCATTTTTGAGAGCAGATTAGTATTTTAGCTGACATTTTTCCATTTAGGTTAAATTGGCCGCTCTTAACCAATATTCTGTAAGACTCTTTAAGAAGAAAGTTATATTTCTGTAGAAGGGAGTTGTAAAATCATCTGTTTAAAAATTAGAAATGACCTACAAGAGTGAAATCACTAATATGCTTGACCAACATTCTCCTGAAGTGAAAGATTTCATGTAAAAATCTAAAAGATTTACAGGACAAAAACAAACTTTTAGTTTAACTACTGCATTATACTTTGATTTGTGAACAGATTCATAGATGTTAAATTACAGAATTGACATCTTCTACTGTAAATTAGCACATTCTTTTAAAGTTGATAACATATAATTAAAACATTCACCTAAATTTTAATTGGAAATAATATATCTCAATTGACTGTGAGAGTGACTAACATGCACACAGTATTTGTATTTTTTAAGCGCTTGTTTTGTTTGTTTGCTGTTTTCAAATTACATTGCATATTTGTTCACCTTTTGAATTTAAAAGTGAAAAGTGAACTCAGTCTGTCATCATTTGTTTCATATTTTTTTCTGATATTTTGAATCGAATGCATTGACATTCATACATTTCTCATGTCCCAATACTTTTTTGCGCTGCTGTAAGTCTGAATTATGTTTTTAACTACACATTTTGTGCTCTTTTCCAGGCAGTGTGCAGTTTTGTGTATGTGTGTGTGTGTGTGTGTGTGTGTAAGAGTTTGGCAGGATGTTTGATCCGCAGCGGCTGCCTGTGCAGAACCTCTCCCAGGGTCAGCGAGTGCATGCTTTTACCCAGAATCCCTCAGCATAGTCCTTCAGTGAAACGAAAAACATGCTGTTCCTTTAAGAGCATGAAACAGGAGCCGGCTGTGTGCCCCTACCAGAGACACACAGTCAGCCGAGAGAGAGGGAGAGGTGGGGGGTGGGGTGGAGTAAGAGTTGAGGAGAGGGGTGGGAAAGATAGAGAGATACAGCAAGAGTGAGACGAAGGTAATGTAGAAAAAAACGAGGAGAAAGAGTAAGAGAGAGATGAGTGAGAGAAAGAAGCCAAAGATGAGAGGGGAAAAACAAGGGGATGACGGAGAATGAGTGGGAATTAGAAAAGAACCAGCAGGGGTTGAAATACAGAGCGGAATGGCAGAAAAGAAATAAATTCTACTTCGTAAAGCTGTGCAGTTCCCATTATTCGTATTGTAATATTATGGGTGTTCGTTTGTCGTGCTGAAAGGAAACAGTCGCTGTTGTTGCTAGGAGAAAAAGGTGCAGTCCTCTCTTATTGGTTACGAGAAGTAGCTCCATTATCCAATCAGAGAGCTCTGGTATCAGCCAGAGAGAGCGGGCCACACTAGAAGACCTGATTAATATGTTAGCCATGTTTTATGGGTTAAAATAAGTCTGAGAGTAAAATGTATTGCTAAAACAATGGTGAGGATAGATTCAATGTTGCTGTTTATGTCTTATTAATAAGTCTTATTGTATTTTCCTGAGATTTCATTGTCATTTCAAGGTGTGTACTAGATGTTATCAACATCGCATGCAATATCCAGTTTCTAGTTTTAGATTATTGTTTTAACATGCTTGACTTTGGTGTGTTAAAAGCATGTTTGTTTACAGAACTTTCCTACATCATATATTAAGTCACAAATCTAGGTCTAACGGGTTATTGAAGTTGTGTCTACCGTAGAGCGCTGGAATTGTTGTAGTCTTGTTGTCCTCTGTAGTTGTTATGGTAACCATATGATTAAGCATCAGTGTGTTATTAGAATGCCCCGCAGGACCGATGTTGTGTATTGTTTACTAAATGTTTTTGTGGAAAAAAAATAGTTAGATTCATAAGCCGACTAATACCTCAGGTTTGGTGTGGCATTAGGCTTCATATTGTATACATACGCTTTGCTTTACACTATATTAGTGGACGAAAGTGAAAATGTGTTGTTTTAGTAGAGGTTTGCATAAACATTTAAGTGGCAAATGCTTAACTACTACTGGGAAAATCATTTTATTGTCGTGTTTTAGTACTTTGTATGTTTTTCATTTTATGACACAATATCATGTAAAGTAAACATGAGTACATACACAATTAACAGAAATAGGTCATTTTGAAATGTCTTTGAAAATGTGAATGTCTCAAATTAGGACCCCTTTGTGGATATGAGAGATGAAGCAGAGACCCCCTGTTACACATAGTATAAAACTGGCCTATAAAAACATGTGTACTAAATTAATGTATTGTAAATCTGGTAACACTTTAGAATAGGGAACACATATTCACTATTAACTATTAAGAGTTTTCCCTGAACAAAGTCCTAATTTGCTGCTTATTAATAGTAAGGTAGTTGTTAAGTTTAGGTTTGGGGTGGATTAAGGGATCTAAAATATGGTCATGCAGAATAAGGCATTAATGTGTGCTTTATAAGTACTAATATACAGCCAGTATGCTAGTAATATGCATACTAATAAGCAACTAGTTAATAGTGAGAATTGGTCCTTAAAATTTTTTGTAGATTGTAGATGGGGGGAGTGAATGTACAGCACTCTCTCCCACCTTCAATACCACGACTGAGGTGCCCTTGAGCAAGGCACCGAACCCCCAACTGCTCCCCGGGCGCCGCAGCATAAATGGCTGCCCACTGCTCCGGGTGTGTGTTCACGGTGTGTGTGTGTTCACTGCTGTGGGTGTGCACTAAGGATGGGTTAAATGCAGAGCACTAATTCCTAGTATGGGTCACCATACTTGGCCACATGTCACGTCACTTTCACTTTCACTTTCACTTAAAATAAAGTGTTAAAGCAAATCTTCATAATAACAATAAGAAATGTTTCTTGAGCAGCAAATTAGAAATTAATTTTTGAAGTGTTACACTGAAGACTGGAGTAATGTCTGCTGAAAATGCAGCTTTGACATGTCACAGCAATAAATTACATTTTAAAACATATAAAACAAATGATTTTGAATTTTAATAATTCATTTACATTTATTTGTTCAAAAATACAGTAAATCTAATCAAAAAGTTGAATTTAATCTAATAATAATTCACAATATTAATGTTTTTATTGTATTTTTTGTTTATCAAATAAATACAGCCTTGGTGAGCATAAAAGACTTCTTTAAAGAAAAACTTCAATATTATGTATTAAGTGCATTTTTTCATTTTCACAAAAAGTTTGTTTGAGATTAAACAATTGGCCTATATAAGAAAGTTGTGAATAAGAAGATTTTATTTTGTAAATACAAATATACTTATACAAAAAAAAGTTTTGAACCAGATTTTAGATTTTTCTCTAATAGAATCATGGTTCATTTTTTGGTTCATATTCATACATTTGGTATGACTATGAATCATATTTTTTTGTATTGCATTCTCTCTGCAGTATTGCGTTATATTCTCAAAGCAATTAATAAACAGTTATTTTACAGTCTTCATAAACCGTAGCTTCATTCCAGGTATCTACAGAACCACTGGACAAGACTGCCCTGTAGAGTGATCGGGTAATTCACATCTGGTGTTTTGGTCTGTGATATCTAGTCAGATGGAGGTCATTTCAAAATTTTAGATGCATTCACATGCTCTATAATGATGCACATTTGTTGTTTTTATTTCACATTCTACACATTCTGCGAGCCATCAAAGCTAGAAATAAAGACATTTTAGAAATAAAGACATGTACCTACAGTAACTTCCTTCTGAAAATCAAAACTGTGTTGTATGATCAGAATAGTTTGTGTTGAAAGTTTTGCAGAAATCATGTTCTTTACTTTCTTTCTCAGTCTTTAGTTTTCTTGTTTCCGCTCCATGTGTCAGTAGTTGTTTGAAGTGGAGGTTCAGCAGCAGGAAGCTTTGAGTGCAGGTGTCTGAGTGGGATTTGCTGGGCAACAAGGCGCGCACACACACACACACACACACACACAGCTGTCTTTGTTGTGGCTACCACCTGGTTAGTGTATTGGTTTACGTCCCGCCACTGCTTTCCATCATTCATTCATTCATTCATTCATTCATTCATTCGTTTGTTCGTTCATTCAGTCAGTCAGTCAGTCAGTCAGTCCTTCTCTATTTTTTAGTTATTTGTGTATTGTGTATTTCTGTTAAATGCATTCATCTACAAAGAGGTGTGTAAACAAAAGCTGAAGTGTGGATGTGTAGCATCCGTGTCCAAGATCCACTGTCTGCTTACTACCAGTCAGAGCAGTGTTTAAACCCAAAAAGAAAGGGATGAAAAGACACAGGGACAAACAACCTATGCTGTGGTTCTCACACAAACACACATACAGATACAGGGACAATAACAGCACTGTGTACGGGGAAAGAAGATCCGGCAGGTCGAGATACCACAGGAGAGCAGTGCCTCTGTCTGTCCGCATCTGCTCTGCCTGCTGTTTGATGTGCAGGGATTAGGGGAAATCTGAGAGCTCCCAATTTAGCCGAGCCACAGAGATATTCATACGCAAGAGCACATATACGTTCACTTTAGAATACTGTTTTGTCATTAATGAATAACTACGCAGGAACGAATGAGTAACGTACTATTAACACTCTAGTAACTACTATTAACTACATACTGGTAAAAAAATGTATAGCCTGAATGCACTGTAAGTCCCTTTGGATAAAAACGTCTGCTAAATGCATAAATGTAAATGTAACTAACAAGAAACTCTGATTAATGAATTAGTAAGTAATAGTGGTTAGTTGAATACGGTAGTTCACTATTAGCTAATCAGTAACTCCTGACAGAAGTCTTTTGAGAGAGAAACAGAAAACTTTTTTTCTTTTGTAAGGTTCTGGATAGTAATTCCTTCCAATGGATTTGGTAACAATTGAGTCATTACTAGTGGGTTACCATGCTCTTCGCTGTAGAATACTGATCCAAATAATTAATAATTCATTTAGAAGGATGTAATAACACTTGAGTCATTACTACCCAATACTTCACAAATCCCTCAAAAGCTTGCTGTGATTTCAGTCATTACTAGAGAGTTATCATGTTATTTACTTTAGAATACTGATCCAAATAATTAGCAATCCTTTCTGAAGGATTGCGTAATACTTGAATCTTTACTAGTGGGTTACCACAATCTTCACGTTAGAATTAAATATACGTTTTGCATTATTCACAATAATTATGAACCTGCATACAATGGTTCTTAGTAGTTCTCTGGGAGATATGAAAAAATAGTCGTTATTGATTAGCTAATAGTGAACTACTACTTTCAATTTAGCGCTAAAATTTACTAATTCATTAATCCGAGTTTCTTGTTAGTTAATAGTAGTTACTAGAGTGCTAATAGTGCATTAGTCATTTGTTCCTGTGTAGTTATTCATTAGTGACGGAACAGTATTCTAAAGTGTTACCACACATTGTGGAACTGACTGAATGCACAGATGGTTAATGAAGGTATTTCAAATAGGCTTGTTTATTTTGTTGTTGAGAATTAATGCATTTATTTGTTTTACATTGCGTTTATAACAAACTCATATTTGCTATGAGTGTCTGCTGCTACCTAGCGGACAAGAGAAGTATTACTATCTCTTTCTCTACAGGACGCTCACGATGTCAAGATTTCCTAAACAAACGTATATTAGAATGTGAAATGATCTGGAACATACTGGACACTGGACACATTTTGCTTTTAAACATTGTGAATGTTTTTATAAAAGTGGACTGTAATTAAACCATGCAGCAGATAGCATACAAGTATTGTGTGTACAAATATTTTTCAGTCATTGTGATCATCAAGTTACAATTAGAAACTGATTTAAAACAACAACGTATAATGAAACATTATGTAGAACTGTTATATAAAGTTGAAAAGTAAAAGGCATAATGCAAAAGAGAAGCAGCTCTCAACAGGTTATTTCTCAGAGGTAGAAAATGAATATGATATGACACATATGCTGTATGGAGATCATTTTTGTCATTTAATCAAAATAATCTTCTATCAGTATTTATTATTGTTATTATTCACTTTTGGGTTTTACCTTTATTTTTTTATACGTTCAATGCAATGAACTTGTTATCTCATTTAAGGAAGTAGATCTGAAAATCCTAATGGTAAATATTAATCATATGAACCATGTTCACATTCACATCTAGTGGTATGTTCACATTTGTTTTTAGAGTAAAAGAAACAAACCTCGTATGAAACAATGCAATGTATAACTGATACAATACTGAGCAATTGCAAATTGCAAATGTTTCATATTGTGGTATAAGTTCACAGTCCACAATTTAAAAGATAAACAGAAGAAAATAAAATAATAAAGACAGAACATGTATAGAGAAATCATATATGTATCAAAATGAGGTGTGCTTTCAACACTATTTTAAAGAGATTATAACATAATTTTTTGCCATAAAAGTATTTTTCCCCTGCAGTTCACCATAATGTTTAGCACCAAAACCCATAATTTAGTGTTACATTACGATTTCCATCCTCTGTCTGACCCACAGAATTCAATAAGCTGTTTTTCTTCCCATAAATAAAAGCCTCTTTGCAAAGCCTACATTACATTACATGCGGGAGTCAGAAACAACACAATGTTTGCAGATCTCACCATCTTATTATTCTTATTGTTAAATACAAACAATAGCATTTTCTGCTGCTGTAAAAATGATAGTATTCATTCTACTTCCTCCTCATTATATCACTTTGACTGGGTGGGCCAAGTTGCTGAACACCAAATAAGCATCAGTAATGTGTAAATGTTTTGAACCCTACATCAAAAATTTTGGAATAAATTTTTACACAGTACATCAAACTCTTTCATTTTCAAAGATGTAGAAAAATGTCAATTGCTAAGCTGTTAATTAATTCTAAATATAACTCTACAGTACTTGTATGTTAGTTAAAGTAATTTCTAATTAATTAGTAATTAACTGTAAATATAAAGTATTTATTTTTATTTTTTAAAAATATGAGGTTGATATGTGGAGGATCTCTTTGGGCCGATTTCATAGAAATATTGTTATGTTAGTCTCTTGCTTGTAATAGTAGCAGGTGACTGGTAACCATTTTGAAGAGCTATTTGTCATTTGTTGGAGTGATCCAAAAAGCTTCATGCACTGGAGTTGAAGACTCCATGGAATCCATAAGGAATGTTGACAGGCACTTCGGCTCTTCCCAGCTCTTCAAATGTTTTGGCATCTAGGACTAAAAGGAATGTACTCTTGTCCTACAGAGAGAAGAGAATGAAGGGGTTAAGACAGAAGATGCATTGATAAATGTTATACAATGTAATCATTTCTCAACTGACTTTTGTCAACATGTTTCAATTTCTTATAAAGCAGATAAATTATTGAGCTTATTTTTACATACATTCAGGGCTGTTTTGTACCTTAACTGGTGTGATGATCACAGACAGGATGACTCCATCATCCTCTTCCTCAGCATTGGGTGAAAGAATGAAGACAGGCTCTGATGGGTAGAGATCAGGCTGGCGCCATACCTGTAAAACAAATTTATTTAGCAAACACTCACTCTTAACTTTGTGTGCCAAGTGGACAGGAAAATTTTACTTTTTAAATATACAAGTTTTGGGATATTTTGTTGATAGTAATTGTTAAAGGGTTAGTTCACCTAAAAATGAAAATTCTGTCATTAATTACTCACCCTCATGTTGTTCCAAACCCATAAGACCTTCGTTCATCTTCGGAACACAATTTAAGATATTTTTAATGAAATCTGAGGGCTGTCTGACCCTCCCATAGACAGCAAGGTAACTACCACGTTCAAGGTCCAGAAAAGTACCAAGATGATCGACAAAGTAGTCCTTGTGACATCAGTGGTTCAACTGTAAAGTTACGAAGCTACGAGAATATGATGACGTCATTTCGCCGGATCTGGGTCAGCGCTGCCACACGCTCGCGTCATGATACTATCGTGAACGCGCGTCCAAAGTGACGCAGTAGAGACGAAAATGCGGAATAAAGTCGTTATTTTTGTTTTCTTTGCGCAAAAAACTATTCTCGTAGCTTTACAGTTGAACCACTGATGTCACAAGGACTACTTTGTCGATCATCTTGGTACTTTTCTGGACCTTGAACGTGGTAGTTACCTTGCTGTCTATGGGTCAGAGAGCCCTCAGATTTCATCAAAAATATCTTAAATTGTGTTCCGAAGATGAACGAAGGTCTTACGGGTTTCGAACAACATGAGGGTGAGTAATTAATGACAGAATTTTCATTTTTGGGTGAACTAACCCTTTAATACCTAGGTATCAGTCATGATCCCATTAATTTGATCTCACCTTGAACTTTTTGCTTTCCAGATCCATCTTAATTAGAGAGTCACCCACTAGGTGACGGAAGCCACAACCATAGTAGTATCTATAAGGTTTGGTGTTATATCTGGCATAGTTAATTTGTGGAAACTCCAAACCACCGTAGTCTTTCAGGTCTTCGCCATGGAGATCCTCAAATGTGCAAAATACCTAAGAGAGAGATATTTTGCAGTCCTAAATAGATGAAGGCTCTCCAATAAACAAATGCACTTTTTGTGTTGCATATTAGTCACTGTTATAAAGAGCAAATAATAAATTAAAGATCTCTACTTAATACACCAAGTCTAAGTCCTGTATAGTTACATTACTGTTAAAAAATTTGGGGTCGGTGAGATTTTTTGTTTTTTAAATATGTCTCTTATGCTCATCAAGGCTGCACTTATTTGATAAAAAATACAGTAAAACATTAAAATATAAAAAATTTATTTTATATTTATAAAATATTAAAATTTAAAATAACTTTTTTTATTTTAATACATGGTAAAATTCTGTATTCCTGTGATTTTAGCAGCCATTACTCCAGGCTTCAGTGTCACATGATCCTTCAGAATAAAAGTATTTAAAAAATAAAATCTTACTGACCCCAGTAGTGTTGTAACCAGCATAAAGACAACACCTGATTTTTGGTACGGCAGACAGCGGTAGCGGTGCTGTCAGGCCGTGTGTTGAGATTCTGTTCTAGTGGGGTTTCACTGGTGATGTTGAGAGGCAGCACAAAACGACGGGGATACGGCCTGCCCATGGTGTTATACATCTGAGAGAAACAGAGAGCCACAGGACTAATGAGAATGTGATTTACAGTACGTAAAATTATATAAATCTGTGCTTTAGAAATATGTTGCTGTTGTTATCATTATTAAGATTATTATTAAGATAGACAGACAAGGAGCGTTTAAGGAAGAACACTACCTCATCCAATGCCTCTCCTGATTGACGCAAGTTCTGGATGAGGAAGTTGTTTATGGACTGGCCGTCATCAGAGCAGCACATGTCTAGCATGAGGAATCCATCCTGCTCAAAAGCATTGATCTGATGGAAGGTGGACAAGGCCTTGGTGTAGTACTTCACTGGCATCTCCTGCAAAGAGATGCAGACTAGTTGGTTAAAGTGTAAAAGTCGCCTGAAGAATAATCGTCTTTATGTTCTCAGTCAGCTTTCATTGAACCATATGAAGCAGAATCAGCAAACCAATATATTAATAAACTCATATGGAGACCACAGGAAGTCCATCTGCTTCTCATTGTTCTCAGTGCCTCTGTGAAACTATTGTCATGATTGTTGTCTCACCTTTCCAGTTTGTTTGTCAATAAGGTGGAATATGGTTTCCTGGTTGGGGTCCCAGTAAACACCCTCATTTAGCGATTTCCCCCTTAGTCTACCAGTCACTATCTTAAACAGATCCATCTTAATGGGCTGCTCGATGAACACTACATAGTTCTCTGACATGCCTGAAAGGTTCAGGAAAATAAAACAAAGGCTTTTCAGTGCTGCACATTGATATGATCACTCCATTCAGACTGTATGGTTATACCATTCAGAGCAATAAAATTACACACGACTCTATTACAGTAGCTGTGCAATAAAATTACACAAGATAGTCATTCTTCATGAGAAGATAATAAACATGACAGATTTTCTTCTTCACTCACCAAAGCTGTGGTAATAGGAGGGTTTGGATTTGTCAAGAGGGGCAATAGAGCATAATATTTTGGCTCCCTCTAGAGTATCTTCTGGGCCGTCTCTTTCTGGCGGCACCCTGATGATGTTATAGAAAGCCCCTATAAAACACATCACAGCCCAACATCAAGCCTCTTAATCCTGAAGTGGCATTGCACTGAGATTGGTCAGCACATAAGGATAAGACAGGAATCTAACCTTTGTTCCTGTATGAGTTGCCCATGTTGTAAGCTGTGCCATCTGGATCAAAGTGTGGATGTGCAGTAGCACCGTTCACAGCAATGAACTTGCTCCAGTCCACCTACAAACAATCATCCTTCTTAGACATGACGGGCTGGTCTAGGCTGGTGACTATAGGCAGGTTATTGCTCATACCTTCTGTTTGGACTCCAAAGTATTTGGATCCACTCTGTGCATGCAGTTTGTCTCTGTGCTGACGTAATAGTCACCCTTGTATTTAACAAAGTTTACACTGGCATTATCTGTTGGCTCTGGAATTGGAGAGAGGGGAATTAGTGTCACAAATGTCTTATCTTTTTCTTCTTCTCTTTTTTTAAACTTTGAGGAAGAAATGGATTAAAACAAAGTTTTTGACTTTTTTTTTGTTGTAAATTTGTATTTCTTCTGTAAATTTGACAAAGCTGCTTGTTTTCTGAATTTTTTTTTTATTAACATAAACCAGGATTAATTATATTAAATTAACCATGATTAATTTTGTCACAAGTTTAATGAACTATATTTTTCAGTAAAAATATTGAGGGGGAAAAAGACCTGATGTAATGTGTTATGGAGCATTTTAATTTAGCTAAGAGTTTAGGTTAGATTAGAGCTCCTTATTTTACTGGGATTATTAACTGTATGAAACTACCCTTCCTTCATTTTGTGATTCTGGAAGTTTTAAGAACTGCATGTTCCTGAACATGAAAACAGTATTGTGATATGATTTCAAGTTAAACTTCATTTAATGTGTTTTTACCAGCTGAATTTAAATTACAATTTATATTAGATTAGCGATATAATTAATAATAATTAATGCCCCTGATGGGCCCCGGCCCCCTGGATGAGAACCATTTTAAAATGATTAAATAGTTTGTCGTCCCCCCCCCCACATTGATTTTAGTTGTGTAACCCACATATTCAAATGAAAACCTCATTGTGCCATTAAGTCACACTTCCACCATACTGACAGTTTAAAGAACTGGATTTTCTCTCTAATGGTGGGTTTTAATAATTTCTCTAAGCATTTATCATAAAGATTGTTGTGCATTTTTATCCTTTTAAAAGACCCATATGTTACTGTATAATTGCCTCAGTTGTAGTGTCCAGAACACTCTGCCAACTCCATCTCAACACTTTAGTACTGTCACTTTATTTAATCTTAATTGAGTGCTTGTGGTGTCTGATTTAAATGTATTCTCGTGATTACAGACATACAGTTGTTTGTCTAAGATGACTTTAGACACATTTCCACTGACCACTGCTGTTGTGCTCTTGAGCAAGGCCCTCCAGAGACATGCCTTGTTACTCTTTCAGAAAACAGAAAGAGCTTTTTGTAACATTTTTAAAACAGTAAGCTATTGGTGATTTTCTAAACCTATTGAGATCCATTTCACCATGGCCGTCAGCAAAACAAGTACATTTCCTTACTGTCATTCACACATATATTCACAATTTCTACATACTTGGCATCTCAAATCTGGACAGGAAGCGCTGAAAGAAGTTCTTGCAGGGATCAGGTAGAGCCAAAGTGCCAAACTCTGATACTATGATGCGGTTCCTCTCGCTGTTCTGCGTATACGAGTCGCTGCACAAAAAACGGCTTCTGTATGTCACCTGACCGTCCTCAATCTGAAAGCGATGCATCAAGGCCATGCCATCAAACCAGTGGTTATAGCTGAGGAAACATTTACATCGGCAAGTGTCAGCCTGAATGTTCATGTTAGAGTTTGAATTACATATAATAATTGTGATCAAACGGATCACAAATCAAAATTTAGAATAACGGTCTTCTGTGAAAGGTTGTCATGGTTGTTACCTACTACTTCTACCACTGCAAATATCAAATGATTAATTATACCTTAGTTTCCATATGTCATTAGCTGTATAGCCAATTACTAATAGCAAGAAACAGATGCTAAATGACTAAAAGTAAAGTAAAAGTAAAGATTATAAAATTTATTTACGGTAGTTAATTTATTTTACTATTCTTCACATTCTATTGATTCTAGTCAAATCAAATATCACCATATGGTCATACTCACTGCTGATTCCCAAACTCAAACTTTCCTGGACCATTCCGCAGCAGACTCCCATGGATCCAGGTTGGGATGGTGCCTTTAACTGTGGTGGGGATGGGCTCAGGTGTCTCCTGTACCGAATTTACCAAGGGGGTGATGTTTGGCAGCCCATGCACTTTTGTGAAGTATGTTTTCTGAGCAGCAGCTGTAAAAATCCAGATCGACATAATATACCAAATCTGATTGCTTTGCAAGTTGACAGATCAGAATCTGTTCATGAAAAGAATAATCAGAATAATGTTATACAGATGCACTTATAAATACAAATGTTCTGAAATTGTGATAATGGTAATAAAATGTTATTTTTGAGTATGGTCACTTTTGGTAATACTTTACAATAAGGTTACATTAATTAACATCAGCTAACAATGAACAAAACTTCTACAGCATGTTTCAACTTTTCAAATTAAAAGTCATATTTGTTAACATTAGTTAATGCACTGTGAACTAAAAAATAATGAAAAACTATTTCATTACACTTTATTTTAAGGTGCAGTTCATACAGTGTAATTATACAATTACATTGTAAGTAATATTAATTAACAACATGTACTTACTATAGGGTTACGGTAGGGATATGCCGGTATCATGTTCAAAATTTGTATCAAAATTTTCATGTTGCGATTAATTGCTAATGCTTTTGTCACGGTGTACGGTATTATCACGGTATTGAAGCAAATACACAAATCTGAATGGCTGTTTAAATCATTTAAACACGATTCAGAAACAGAAAGTAGAGCAGCTGCTTTGTTTACAGGGTTTCATTTAAATGAATTATTATTATTATTATTATTATTATTTCTGCAGTTTAGCGCCATCTGCTGTCAGAGAGTGAAAGTGCGCTTTCATTCAGAGCGTCTCTCACATGTTCCGCCATGTGCTTCTCGTCCGTGCTTATTTACATCAGAGTGCGCATGCGTCTTTCATGCAGCATACAGCGGTGTTGTGCATTTTGACCAGTTGATGGGAAAAGTATTCTTAAAATGCATTCAAAATTCTGAATAACTTGTAATATATAATTATTCACGGTATTTAGAAGAGCCCACGATAAAAATATCGTGCATATCCATTACCGTGATATATCGCATTACCGAATACCGGCACAAGTCTAGGTTACGGTTAGAATTATGGTTTGGTTTAGTAGCATGTAATTATGCATATTTTACTGTTAATATAGTAAGCACATGCATATATATATAACATGTATAACAAGGACAATGTATAATAAAGTGTTCCCCTATATTTTTTTACTGACATTAATAAAGACTAATAAATTCTTTAAAAATATATATTGCTCATTGTTAGCTCAGTTTAGCTAATCCATTTACTAATGTTAACAAATGGGACCTTAGTGTAAAGTGTTACTGACACTTTTATATAGAGGTCCTCAGAGTCAACAAACTTAACTGCAAGGTTAGCTAACCCCGAGTTATATTAAATTATATAGCCGTAGCAAGTAACAGATTTGCAGACATACTACTCTGCTCAATCAATTATGTCAGGTGAAAGAACAAAGTAAAGGATTAAAGTCAACAAATGACAGAGCTGAAATGGCAGAGAGTCAGCGATATTACAAAGAGAAGCATTACCTCTAGAAAAACAGTCCCTCTCTACTCTACACGCTCACATGTACTGTGATACACTAATGCATAAATAATGAAGCAACTACACAGACATACAGAGACATCTTTTTCAGAAAAGTCAAAGTTGTGATGTACAAATCAAAAGTAGATCAATTTAGTTATTCATAATTAAGCTGCTAAATTTAAACCTAACACTCAAAAGCCATGGGACTTAAAGTATATCCCACCCTCTCTCATATGAATACAGCAGCTGCTTTGAAACACAGGAATGTGCTTTAATACACTGCATTGCTTCACACAAACACATATATTAACAATCACAAAGCCTGTGCAGTAACGTACAACAAAAAGTGAAACTTGCAGACGTGCATCAGTGCAGAAGAGCTCTCAGATTCTTACCAATTGTTTGAGGCTTTTTGCTAGACATCCTGTAGAGAGATATGAGGCTGCACCCTTGATCAGATGAAGAAGAGTGTATGAAAAAATTGTAAAGAGCAATAAAAACTATGTGCATGCAGATGGGAGGAGACAAGCTCCTTTTATGTAAGTCGGATCTTTTGCCAACCCTGTTACATCACACAGGATTATATCATATGACACAGCAGTGGAGGGGAGGGCAGTGCGGTGCTGGCTGGGATGTAATGTGAAATAACAAGGCTGAAATAAATATCAGCTGAACATATAACAAGAAGTTGTGTAACACAACAAAATGCACATTAAGCAGTTATATTTTATATAATTTTGAGAAAATGGCCTCACATTATCACATGCAAAAGTGCATACTATAATAAATGGATTTATGTATAGACAACTATTTTGTTTTTTTTTTTAACTTAGGCTATATCTTTTTCTTTTACATACTGTGTCTTGTTCTTTGTTTGTCTGTATTTCAGTTTGAGTTTATTTGCCAATGCATGCTAAATGTCACAGCTCTTCGTTACGCTTGGCAAACTAAATGAGAGAACTAAATTATTAGATGCAGAGATAATCAGTAATAAAAGCTTATCCTTGCTGGTCCTAAATGCATTTTTAATCACATTTGTTGACATGATTAACTAAAACAGGCTAAAACAACATATACAAGAGACCGCAGTAGGTAAAATTCTTATTATGCACACTCGCGCGGAGGAGCACTATGACCCACGTTAGCTACGTACACTTTACCGTAATAAACTTCCTGGTTATGAGTAACGAGTTAACGTCATTCTGTCTCACTATTTTCTTATACCATCAACAGATTCATTGTTTTGTGACTGTAAAATATTTCTATGCACAACATATAAAGTCCATAGTTCATAATGACAATATCTATATCTATAAGATATCTATACACCTTAATAATAAAGTACATTATTATTAGGGTTTTTATGGTTTTGGAAAGGGAGGAAAACGTGTAGGCTAATTAAACCTTTGTGTTCATATTCTGGGCTCCGCATGTCTTTTAATATCACTGTCTTAGTAGCCTACATCAAGCCAGCATTTTAAAATGCTACAAAAACAAGCTCCCGGGGATTTGATTTTGGTTGTCATTTGTTGAAATAAATATAAGAAATACAGTGTGTTCATGTCTGTCCGCTGACTATGAACCACAATCGCTGATTCTCCTCCGTGGTCATGGAAAAGTGAGTATTTACAATAACAATTATACTTCGTCAAGACAGTCATAATAAAAGACCAAATTAGGTGTACTGTTTCTCAATAAATTGTACTATGTACAGACAAAAAGATGTGGCCAGAATATGAACGCAACGCGCAAAGTTTCACGTTAGTCGTTTTCCTCCCATAGAATGATGATGAATGAATCCCAATGATTCAGTGAGCCATTCATGACGACAGTCATTTGCTTAATTCTTGAATGACTGAATGATTTAAAGCATTTGTCAACACCTACTGGTGGTTTTGTTTCATAGGCTAAGTAAAAGTATAATTGTATCAAGTAAAAGTATAATTTTTTTACCAACATTTCACATTAATCTCATAACATTATTTATGCTGTTTTTTGGAAAAAAAAACAAAAAAAACAAAAAAGGAGCCCCTTTCTGCTGATTGGTCAGCCGAAGATCAAACCATGCCATCATCAGGGCTGCGTTCAGCCCTGACAAAAACGGTGCAAAATGTTTTTCTAACGGAAACGGTGGTGCGTTGAACACCCTGTTCTGATGACGCAAGAGTTGCAACTATGGCAGCTGAGAAGGCCATTCTTTGTGTTCTTTTTGAAGAATTTTCGGAGCCTGATGAAATCGGTATAAATACGTGTTTAATACTGCAAAATATGCTCGATGTTACAGTCACTGCCCTTGCCCTCTAGAATAAAAGAGAACATCCCAATCGAGTGAAGGGATTTGTGGAAACTGTGGTTCCTAATTATTGTGATCCAACATTTGCCTCGCATTTCAGGATGAAAAGACAAACATTTCAGGTGAAGGATAATCCACTTCTTACCTCCAAGACTGTGTTATGATCTATATGACCTTATTATTTTTATTGTGAGTATTAGGCTTATCATTATTGCTGATCACTGTTGTTGTGCTATAGGGAGACAGTCTTCGCTCCAACGCTTGCTGCAAAAAGGAAAGCACGACCCTGATTGGGCATCTCTGGGGGTCTTCTCGGCGAGAAGAACACCACTCAGAATGAGCTATCAGAATCAGAATGAGCTTTATTGCCAGGTATGTTTACACATACGAGGAATTTGTTTTCGTGACAGAAGCTTCCACAGTGTAACAGAATGACAGTGACAGAACAAAAAACACAGATAATAAAAAATAAAAATAAATAAAAAATAAAAATAGAACAAGTAAATAAGGAATAAAAATATACAAATCGACACTTGTATGTACAGGTATATAACAATAGACAGTTGTATGTACAGGTATATTATGTGCAAATTGAAATGTAGACTGAGTATGTGTGTTAGATAAATAAGTGTATGAGTGAATAAATAGTGTGTGTTCCACAGTTATTGTCAAGTGTTCATGAGATGGATTGCCTGAGGAAAGAAACTGTTCCTGTGTCTGGCCGTTCTGGTGCTCAGAGCTCTGTAGCGTCGACCAGATGGCAACAGTTCAAAGAGGGAGTGTGCTGGATGTGAGGGGTCCAGAGTGATTTTGTCAGCCCTTTTGCTCACTCTGGATGAGTAGAGTTCTTGGAGAGAAGGGAGGGTTACCAATGATTCGCTCAGCAGAAGGAATAGTAATAAAATCATTATAAACTTAATATGAAAAATTATCTTTTTAAAGATTTACCAAAATTGGCTAATACATAAGATACATTCATTTTAACAAAATAAGTAAAGTCAACTGAACACTTTGAAACACTTTGAACTTCTGTTTCTTCAGAGTGATGACAAAATGGGTGAAATTTTCATTAAATTTATTAATGAAATTCAAATTCGTTAATGTTGAAGAAGCCAGAATTTTTTTCCTTCCATTGTGTATGACAAGAATAAGCGTCTATAATGAGCCGTCGTGGCGAGTTACCGGAGAAGACGCTTCCGTTTGGCGGCAGCGTGTGGTGACACTGCAGCTCGGTTAAACCAGCAGTGTTTTCTTATATGGTGAAAACTTTATCGGGACATCAAACCAAGAAATGTGATCTGTCAGATGATCCTGAGAAAAAGACACGATTGCACAACTATGCTGTGAATGGACCAGAGTGGGGAGATTCTGAAATAGGAGATAGTGACGATAGTATGGATATAAGCCAAGGAAGTGTGAGAAAGGAAAAGAGAGGAGAGCAGGAGTCAATGAAGGAAAAGAGAGGAGATGATTTAGCAGGAGTCAGGTCGAAGAAAATAAGAGGCAGTGGAGGTGTTGGAGAAGGAAACGAGGAAAGAGAGAAGGCAGATGGCGACTTCAAAATTATATTGAGATTTGCGGAGGAGAAGGGAATTTTGTCAATGAGTCCGGTAAAGTTAACAACCGTTTTAAAAAATCAGGTCGGTGATATTAATATGGCAAAGGTGTTGAGAGATGGCAATTTGTTGATTGTTTGTAGAAGCGAGGAACAGAGAAAGCGGGCTGGTAGAATGAAAGAAATAGGGAGGAATAAAGTGGTGAGTGTAAATTATATTGAAAAAGGAACTAAATGGTGTAAAGGAGTCATCTGGGGAGTGCCAGTCAGCGTTACTATGGACAAAATCAAGGCAAATGTGCACGCAAAGAAAGAAGGTGTGGTTTCAGGAACAGCAGTGTTGATGCAGTCATGTCAGGGAGACGCTGTGTATTTCATTGCAAAAGCAAAAGCACTTTATTTGGCCTTCCGGAAGTAGATGCAATTAGGAATCATTGGTTAAGATTTATTTAC